>NC_092055.1:78538192-78716073 GCF_003086295.3 Arachis hypogaea
TCATTCTTTTGGTATGTATCTATATCCTATATTCTATATTCTATAATTGGACATATAGATTAAAGCAAAGTAAAGAACATCAGAATAAAAAGAAGCGAAACACACAGGAATGAAATTATGGTTTGAATGTAACTATACAATTAAGCTCAAGACTCACAGGCTGTGTGTTCTCTAACTCAAGCATCACATATCATTCATATATGTTATGCATGTTTAGTTAAAAATTCCCATTATTCTTATAAAAAAAATTATTTAGGGTGGCCTTTAAAGTTTTAATGTTCCTCCTTGATGAAATGTTGTCAACTTAACTATATGATGTAATGCTATATATACAAGGTTTATGGATTTAAATCTGTTATGTTCAATTTCCTAGCTTACTTCCTTTTTATTTTTCAATTTAAACTATGATATCTTATGCTAAAAAGGGTAAACTATACTAATTAATCCATTAATAAGTCAGAATTGCAAACTAAACTAAATAACTAAAAATATGAACTAAAAATGTAAAATGCAGAAATAGAGTAAAAATACATAAAAGTAGCAATGTATAAGTACTCAAAAAATAACAGTAAAAAGAAAAATACAGAAAAATATCCAAAATAAAAGAAAAAAAAGAGATGTAGTGGTTCACCAAAATAAAACGCCAGAGATGGGGACCTCCCCACACTTAAAGTGAAGCATCGTCCCTGATGCTCAGTCAAGCCAGGTGTGAAGGGGTGTCATCACTGGTAGGGATGGTAGCAGGAGGCTCTGTGGTGGTGGTGGGCTGAGGGTCTGGCTGCTGTAGAGGCGGTGCTGACTGGATCAGGATCTCTGGATCTGCATCCTCGATCTGATGCGTAACCTCCTGATGTGGTGCAGCCTGCTCTGTGCCTGCCTGCGGATGGGTCTCCTCCTGGGGCTCATCCTCCTCCTCCTCTGATGGCTTTGAGGGTGTGTCGGGATCGGAGGGGATGTCACCACCCTGTCGGATCATCAGCTTCAGATGTGAATAGCGTCGCTGGCTGCGACGCTCCAATCTCTCATACCGGCACCGGTTACGGCGCTCCATCTGATCAAGCTTTCGGAATAGGTGGTGCACGAGGCGGTATACGGGCTCAGAGGCAGGTGGAGGTGCAGTGGTGGCAGGTGGGGCAGCAGGTGCAGCCGTGGATGAAGAGGGTCCAGCAGACGGTGGCGCTGTCTCATCAGTAGCAGGGAAGGTTGGTGGTCTGGAGCCCAAAGCTAGGAAGTTCCTGCTGTAAGGAATGATCTTCCTGCAGTCCGCCGCTGGTGGTCTCTCATTGGCATCCTCCCATGGCACGTCAGCTCGACGGCCTAGCTGTGTAACCAGATACGGAAAAGGGAGGGTGCCTCGGACGTGGACCCTGGCCATATAATGCCGGATAAAGTGTGGCAGATAAAGGTCCTTACCCTCCATCACACACCATAGGAGGGTGATCATAGCAGCCGGGATCTCCATCTCATGAGTACTCAGCATCACGTAGTTGCTCAAGATCTGGTGCCATAACCGAGCCTCATCATTTAAGTACGCCCTCTTGATCCCTCTAGGCATGGGGGTGTCCTGACCCATCTCCCAAGGAACAGTCGGGTCGAGAGCTATTCGTGCCTTCACAGCATCCCAATCAAACTGCATCAGGTGCATGTCCTCCTCAGCCTTTTGATAACCATCAGGCTAATCGGACTTGGCTGGGAGCCGGAGAATAACCTCTATGGCCTCCTCAGTGACCAGAATCTGCTTTCCTCTCAGGTTCACTGCATCGAGGGTGGTGATGCAGTAGTTGCAGTAAAATTCCCTGACCCAAGATGCATTGACCTCTGTCAGTGCTCTCTCCAGAAAGAACCAGCCTCTTTGCTTGATTTGCTCAGTGGTGTACTGCTGGAGTGCTTCTGAAATCTTCAGAGTTCTCTCCAGGTGTAGATTCCTGGAGTTTTCAAATGCCGGATACTTCAGCTCACAGTATCGGTTTGCAAATTTTATTGAATCATTTGCAGGGAGCAGCTGGTCAGCTTTTTCCTGCTGTGTAAAGTTCTTCTCCCGCCATGAGGAATCATGCATTAGGTCGATGATGGACTGGGAGGAATCTCCTCTCTTGCGCTTGCCAGTAGCCTTGCCTTTTCCTTTCCTCTGTGAGGCAGACATCCTGAAAAATGGGAAACCAGGATATGGATAAAAATAGGGAAGCAAATAGGCAATTAAATAAAGAAAACTCAAAGCGGCAAAGGAGAATTAGAATGAGGTAAATGAGTCAAGTAAATGTGCATTGAGGATTGTTTAGTAGTTTAAAATTTGGAAAGGAAGAATTTACAATCCAAAATGTATCAGAATTCAAGTTAAATAGAAAAATAGTCATTATGCCATGGTTAGAAAGTTAGAGGAAAGTGAAAAATCAGAAAAGAGACTTTAAAAGGTTAGTATGGTTAGAATTTGAAAAAGAAGTTAGTAAATTAAAATTAGTGAGTCAGTAAGTGGCATAAAGAAAATAGTCCATGTAACAAGCATTCATAATTATGACTAGAAATAACTCATAACCGAAAAAGGAAAACAGGGTGATGTTGATTCAAATAGATATAAAGAAAGCAAGAATTGGAATCAGAATATCACAAATGCAGTTTATAAACCAGGAAATCAAAGAGGATAAGAGAGTCTGCCATAGCATTCATGAAATGGTTTGGGTAAAGCAGAGGACAATAGAGTTCAGATTGCCAAACCAAAACATGAATGAAAATAATTCACAAAAAATTTGGGCAGCATTCCGGCTAAAATTGGATTGTCCCAGAAAATAAACAGTAAACAAGGCAGTTCATATGAATTAAAAAAACTTGCTGCAGTTACCTATAATTAATAGAAACATGAAAATTCAGAGTAACAAGCAGCAAATGCACGAAATCACAGCATATGAACAAGATTACAGCAACAGTAGATTTGCAAATATGATAAAACAGAAGCAAGAACAGTGCAAATAAACAGACCTAGAGCCACTAACCACAGCCTAATCTACCTAACAACCTAAAATCCACTACAACATGCATATCTAACTATCCTAACATGAACAAAAATGGAAAAATAAGAATAAACTACGAACGGATAAAAGGGATTGCGTGTTGCGGAACCTGGAAGGCGAAAGAAGGAGGTTGGGGTACAGAGGTGGCTGGGGTGGTGGCGGTGACGTCCGGCACGGCGGGTGGCAGCGGTGGGCACGGCGGTTGCGGCTGTTAGGGGGTAGGGGCTTTGGGAAGGGTAATGGGTGAAATAGGGGAGGGGATTGGATAGGGGAGAGGGGGGGTGGCGCGGCTGGGATGGCCGGCGGTGGTGGGTGGTGGTTCACGGAGGGCAGTGGCGGAGAGGGGGGAAGAGAGGAAGAAAGAAGAAGAAAGAAGGGGAGGAAGGAAGGGGGGTAGGTGGCGGCGGCATCTGGACGGCGGCGGCGTCTGGGTGGTGGCGCGGTGGTGGCTGGCTGGTGGTGGTTGAGGGTTGGGGAAGAAGAGAGGGAGAAGAGGAATTGGGGGGGGCTGCGCGAATATAGGGTTTCGCGTGACAGGGGGTGTTATATTTTTGAATCCACGCGGCCGCGTGGGGCACGCGGTCGCGTGGTTGGGGTGAAAATGGGAGTGACGCAATCGCGTGGGGAGCGCGATCGCATGAAAGGGGTGGAAGAGGGGATGACGCGATCGCGTGGGTCGCGCGATCGCGTCGCTGGAAATTGTACTAAACGCACGAGTCCAGCACCGTTTCAGCGCAATTCTCTGTCTCCTTCTGGGGTGATGTGCAATCCATGCGACGCGATCGCGTCGCTCACGCAGTCGCGTGGGATTGGTATTGTGCAAGTGACGCGATCGCATGGGGCATGCGATCGCGTGGGCCAATTTGTGCAAAACTTACAAGAGCCGCACGATTCCAGCCTAACTTTCTGGACGTTGGATGTTTACGCCGATCTCCAGGTCACGCGGCCGCGT
The DNA here is from genome assembly GCF_003086295.3 of Arachis hypogaea. Lineage (NCBI taxonomy): Eukaryota > Viridiplantae > Streptophyta > Magnoliopsida > Fabales > Fabaceae > Arachis > Arachis hypogaea. The sequence continues at coordinate 78,542,150 of NC_092055.1, forward strand.
GGATGACGCGGTCACGTGGATAGTGTTTTCGCAATATGACGCGATCCTGTGGGGCATGCGGTCGCGTCGTGCATCCCTTTTTTTTTATATTTGTAAGATAAATGCAGAATGCAATGATTAATATGAATGCGATGCATGATTCCAGGTTCAATGAAGTAAAATGAAAAGAAAATAAAAAATAAAAGCAATTAACAAGATTTAAATTGAAAAAGAAGCGACCATACTATGGTGGGTTGTCTCCCACCTAGCACTTTTAGTTAAAGTCCTTAAGTTGGACATTGGAGGAGCTTCCTGCTATGGCGGCTTATGTTTAAATTCGTCCAAAAATCTCCACCAGTGCTTGGAATGCCAATAGTCTCCGGGGTCCCATACTAGGCATGTAAAGCTTCTGAGCAGCTTCAGACAAATTTTCAGGCTCCCGGGGTGACGAATGTCAGAATAGATTCCAGGATCCCAAGCTTTGCTATTAAATCCGCCTTCGTCTTGATCTATATGTTTCCATCCGGGCGGTTTAAAAAGTAGAATCTCACCATGGTGACCAAACGTTCTCCGTGATCCATGCAATTGAGCATGATACCAATCCATGTACTTCGAGGTGAAGCGTGGAACCTTATTGAACCTTGTGCACCAACTCTGAGTACGAGCCATTTCCCTTTTACTCTTAAAGCCGCAAAGAGCTCTAAGTTGGCCATTTGTTTTAAGCAAACCATATTCAAGTGAATAAGTAAAGTTATAGGTTAAGGATTGTACCCACTTGAAGCTTGTATTAGGTGGTAATGGCCTTGGGGTAGGTGTTTCTGGTGGTTCTATAAGTTCTACTCCCTTGTGCTCTTCTGTGAATTCCTCCACTTCCTTGCAAGGCTCTACAATTGTATCTGTGTCCTGGTCAAAGTCTTCTATGTCTTCCTCATCACTTGAGTCATAGATTGGAGGTTGAAAGAAATCTACCTCCGCATCGTCTTCATATTCACTTAGGGAAGATTCTTTGACCTCAGAGAATTCACTTGCGGATGCCAGTTCATTACTAAGAGAATTTGACTTGTGACTATCATCATTAAGGGAATTTGTGTTCTGGGTCATTCCGTCTGATTCTTCATAAACAACTTGCCTAGGAGATTGTACAATGTCCTCCTTAGCATCAACTGTAGCGTCCTTGACGGAGTTCTCCTTAGTTCTGGGTTCCTATGGAGGTTCAGCATCTCCTAGATCTTCAACCAACTCTTCTTCTTGAACAATGACAGCTTCTTCTACCTGTTCTAGTACGAATTCATTCTCTGTCTTGTCCATTGGAGTTTCTGGTATCTCCTTCATGCTATGCTCTTCGTTAGACTATTCACATGGGGCTGTGGCTGATCCTTGTGTATTTGAGCGCCTAGAAGCCCATTGAATTATTGTTTGCTCCAGTTGTCGAATGGTTGTTTGAAGTTTATTTACTGTTTCCTTTAGGCGAACCTCTGCTTCTCGCGTTGCCGGACTTGGGCATGATACATAGGAAAGTGGTGGTGATTGGGAGTGATTGGATTGGTACTGGGGTAAGGAAGGATCATATGGTGGCGAATGGTGAAGAGAAGCTTGTGAGTGTGGTGGTTCGAGGTTATGTTGAAAGGATGGTTTATATGCACGGGGTGGGGCTTGTTGGTAGTTACAAGGCTGTCCACCACATCTTTCAGCTGGGTATGCACGGTAGAATGGTCTTTGTCCTGGATATCTCGGAGGGTCTTTCTGCCTAAAGGGTTGATTAGATCCTCTTGGCTCCATCCATCCTTGATTGGTCTGACCTTCATGCATATTCCTGCTGTAACTTCTATTTCCTTCAATAAAGTTAGAACCAAACTCAAAGCGAGAGGGGTGAGAATTCATGGTAGCAAATGAAAAATAAAAAGGAAAAACAGAAATAAATAAACAAGTAAAAGAAAAATATTTACAATAACCAATAATAAGGCACACGTTAGCAATTCCCCGGTAACGGCGCCATTTTGACGTTAGGATTTTTGCCAGTAAAGAAGTTCATAAAAACAGTCGCGTTGTAGATATAGTCTCTAAACCGACAGAAATCCCTTCGTACAAACGTTTTTGGGTGTCACAAGTAACAAACCCCTTTAAAATTGATAACTGAGTATTTAAATCTCGGGTCGTCATCTCAAGGAATTGCAGAGAAGTATGTTCTTATTATTGGTTATGGAGATTGTAAATTTGGGGTTTAGAAGGTGAGAAGCAAGTGATTTAAATGACAAGTAAAGTAGATGGCAATTAAAATAAATAAATACTGTAAAGCAAACTTCTGGCAAGGTAAAAGAAATTGGAAGTCCAACTTAGTTATCTCTCTCAACAATAATGAAAGTTGAATCTAAATTCCACTTAGTTAACCTTTGCTAAAACAAAGAAAAGTCAAGGGACTAATTAGTTTGACCTTCGAATCCTATTTATTTCCTAAGAAAAAGTTGGGATTATTGAAGTTCAGTTCAATTAGCAAGATAGCGATTATCAGTTATATTGAGTTTGATAATATTGATTTACTGATTTCTTAACCAAGACCAAAAAGGGAAAAAGTAAATTGCTGGAATAGAATATCTTCAGATTGGAAACAATGGTAACACAAATTAAAGAGAAAGCAATTAATAACTGAAATACCTCAAATATCATTAATTCAAATAACAATCTATAACATGGAATAATTCATAAATTAAATTATAAAAGTAAATAATCAACTCAAGTGCTGGAATAAATAAATAAAAGTGAAAAGGGAAGCTTAAAACAAGAAACATAAAACCTGGATCAAGAGTCACTCTTAAAAACTAAGAGAAGTCCTAAATCCTAATCCTAAGAGAGAGAGGAGAGAACCTCTCTCAAACTAAATCTAAATCATGGAAAGTAGTAAAAATGCGAGCTCTCCCTTGAATGGATGCATTCCCCCACTTTATAGCCTCTAGTCTGTGTGTTCTGCACCTGGATCTGGGCCAAAAGCGCTTCAGAAATCACTGGGGGCGTATTCTGTAAATTCTGATACGTGGCCTCTGTCACGCGTCCGCGTGGGTCACGCGGTCGCGTCATCTGGAGTTTTCTTTGTGGCGCGGTCGCGTCGGTCACACGTCCGCATCGAATGTGCTATGCTCAAGTCGCGCGGTCGCGTCAGTCATGCGGCCGCGTCGCTGCGTTTTCGCTCCTGGCACGCGATCGCATCGTCCATGCGATCGCGTGGATGCCAGTTTCTTCAAAACTCCGTTTCACACTTTCCTTCCATTTTTGTACGTTTCCTTTTTCATCCTTTAAGTCATTCTGCCTACAGCATGAGTCTCTAAAACCCATGGTTGGTGGTGAGGAGCTCTGCTGTGTTTCGATGAATTAATTCCATTACTACTGTTTTCTATTCTATCACGCTTGCCTCTATTCTAAGATATTCATTCGCACTTCAACCTGATGAATGTGATGATCCGTGACACTTATTATCATTCTCACCTATGAACGCGTGCCTGACAACCACTTTCGTTCTACATGCGATCAAGCTTGAATGTGTATCTCTTGGGTTTCTAATCTAAGATTAGAACCTTCGTGGTATAGGCTAGAATTATTGGTGGCCATTCCTAAGGTCCGAAAAGTCTAAACCTTGTCTGTGGTATTCCGAGTAGGATCTGGGAAGGGATGACTGTGACGAGCTTCAAACTCGCGAGTGTTGGGCGTGTGATAGTCGCAAAAGGATCAATGGATCCTATTCCAACATGATCGACAACCGACAGATGATTAGCCGTGCGGTGACAGTGCATTTGGAACATTTTCACTGAGAGGACAGAAAGTAGCCATTGACAACGGTGATGCCCAACATAAAGCTTGCCATGGAAGGAGCCTTGCGTGTGTGAAGAAGAAGATAGTAGAAAAGCAGAGATTCAGGGGACAGAGCATCTCCAAAACCTCAACCTATTCTCCATTACTGCATAACAAGTATTTATTTCATGTTCTTTTACTTTTTACAATTAAATCTGAGAATTATTAATATCCTGACTAAGAGTTACAAGATAACCATAGCTTGCTTCAAGCCGACAATCTCCGTGGGATCGACCCTTACTCACGTAAGGTATTACTTGGACGACTCAGTGCACTTGCTGGTTAGTTGTGCGGAATTGCAAAAGTGTGATTGTAATTTTGTGCACCACTTATGATCATGAAAACCCTGCAATAGCAGAGGTGAATTACATGGGGGAACCCTATGGAAATACCTATAATCCCTCATGGAGAAATCATCCAAATTTCTCATGGAAGGATCAACAAAAGCCTCAACAAGGCTTTAATAATGGTGGAAGAAACAGGTTTAGCAATAGCAAGCCTTTTCCATCATCCACTCAGCAACAGACAGAGAATTCTGAGCAGAATCCATCTAGCTTAGCAAATATAGTCTCTTATCTATCTAAGGCCACTTTAAGTTTCATGAATGAAACAAGGTCCTCCATTAGAAATTTGGAGGCACAAGTGGGCCAGCTGAGTAAAAGAGTCACTGAAACCCCTCCTAGTACTCTCCCAAGCAATACAGAAGAGAATCCAAAAAGAGAGTGCAAGGCCATTACCTTACTTGGTGTGGCCGAACCCAAAGAGGAGGAGGAGGACGTGAATCCTAGTGAGGAAGACCTCCTGGGATGCTCAGTGACCAATAAGGAGTTTCCCTTTGAGGAACCAAAGGAATCTGAGGCTCATCTAGAGACCATAGAGATTTCATTGAACCTCCTTTTACCATTCGTGAGCTCTGATGACTATTCATCTTCTGAAGAAGATGAAGACATTGCTGAAGAGCAAGTTGCTCAATATTTAGGAGCAATCATAAAGCTGAATGCCAAATTATTTGGTAATGAGACTTGGGAGGATGAACCTCCATTGCTCACCAATGAACTAAATGCATTGGATAGGCAGAAATTAACTCAAAAGAAACAGGATCCTGGTAAATTCCTAATTCCCTGTAACATAGGCACCATGACCTTTGAGAAGGCTCTATGTGACCTGGGGTCAGGCATAAACTTAATGTCACTCTCTGTAATGGAGAAACTTAGGATCTTTAAGGTGTAAGCTGCCAGAATCTCTTTAGAGATGGCAGACAACTCAAGAAAATAGGCTTATGGACTAGTAGAGGACGTGCTAGTAAAGGTTGAAGGCCTTTACATTCCTGCTGATTTCATAATCCTAGACACTGGGAAGGATGAAGATGAATCCATCATCCTTGGAAGACCCTTTCTAGCCACAGCAAGAGCTGTAATTGATGTGGACAGAGGAGAATTGGTCCTTCAACGGAATAAGGACAACCTTGTGTTTAAAACTCAAGGATCTCTTTCTGTAACCATGGAGAGTAAGCATGAAAAGCTTCTCTCACTACAAAGTCAACCAAAGCCCCCACAGTCAAACTCTAAGTTTGGTGTTGAACCCCCACATTCAAACTCTAAGTTTGGTGTTGGGAGGTCCCAACAATGCTCTGAACATCTGTGAGGCTCCATGAGAGCTCACTATCAAGCTATTGACTTTAAAGAAGTGCTTGTTGGGAGGCAACCCAATGTTATTTAATTATATCTATTTATTTTCTATTGTTATTTTATGTTTTTTTTAGGTTGATGATCATGTGGAGTCACACAAACTACTGAAAAATCAAAAACAGAATGAAAAACAGCATTAAAAACAGCTCACCTGGAGGAAGAGCTTACTGGCGTTTAAACGCCAGTAAGAAGCATCAAACTGGCGTTTAACGCCAGAAAAAAGCATCAAGCTGGCGTTAAATGCCAGAAACAGGCTACATTTGGGCGTTTAACGCCAAAAACAGGCAGCAGTCTGGCGTTAAACACCAGTATTGCATACAAAGGGCGTTTTGCATGCCTAATTAGAGTAGGGATGTTATGTCCTTGACCCCACTGGATCTGTAGACCCCACAGAATCCTCACCTACCCTACCTCTTCTTCTCTCCTCTTCACACCTTTTCATAACCCTCTTCCCCAAATATCCTTCACCAATCACCTCAATCACTCTTCCCCATCACCTCTTAACTACTCACATCCCTCCACTCTTTCCCATAAACCCCATCTACCTCCAAAATTTAAACTCTTTTCCCTCCCAAACTCAACCCTAAGGGCCGAACCCTAAACCCCCCCACTCCTATATAAACCCCCCATTCCTTCTTCATTTTCACCCAACCCAACCCTTTTTTCTTTCCCTTGGCCGAATACACACCCCTCTCCCTCTCCTCCATTTTTCTTCTTCTTCTCCTTCTTTCTTTCTTCTTTTGCTCGGGGATGAGCAAACATTTTAAGTTTGGTGTGGAAAAAACATTGCTTTTTATTTTTTCTTAACCATTAATGGCACCTAAGGCTAGAAAAACCTCAAGAAAGAGGAAAGAGAAGGCAATTGCTTTCACCTCTGAGTCATAGGAGATGGAGAGATTCATCTCAAAGGTCCATCAAGACCACTTCTATGAAGTTGTGGCCAAGATAAAAGTGATCCCTGAGGTCCCTTTCAAGCTCAAAAAGAGCAAATATCCGAAGATCTGATAAGAGATTAGAAGAAGAGGATGGGAAGTTCTCTCTAATCCTATTCAATAAGTCGGGATCTTAATGGTTCAAGAGTTCTATGCAAACACATGGATCACTAAGAACCATGATCAAAGTGTGAACCCGAATCCAAATGTGAAGTGGGCAGAGACTTTAGCTCAAGACGTTAGGGGTGTTAACGTTTAGTGAAAATATGAGTTCGAGAACGTTAGTGACAATCAACTTTCTCACTAACGTTCCTAAGTAAAAGCCACGTTAACTTCAACATTAGTGGCACAAACGTTGCCACTAACGTTGTCTCTAAGTCCTTCGCACACGTTATTGAGACTTAACATTCCCAATAACTTTGAAAAGCCCCCTTTGTTCCCACGTTAGAGCCCACGTTAACTTAGTTAACGTGGCTCTTTAACATGGGCTTGCCATCCTTCGAGAATGTTAGTGACACTCAACATTGTCACTAACGTTCCAAGGTGCCCCTATGTTTCACGTTAGAGTCCACGTTAACCTAGTTAACGTGGCTTCTAACGTGGCCATGCTTAGCCATCCCCAACGTTAGTGACAATATTGAGTGTCACTAATGTTGGCCATTCTTTCATTCATCAACGATAGCTTCCACGTTAACTAAGTTAACGTGGAGGTTAACGTGGCTCCTTGGGGGGTTGTGTGGTTGCTTCCAACGTTAGTGACAATGTTGGGTGTCACTAACGTTGTCGACCACTCTTGCTTCTTACGTTAGCTCCCACGTTAACCAAGTTAACGTGGGAGTTAACGTGGTATATTTCTCCTTAGGCCAACGTTAGTGACAATGTTGAATGTCACTAACGTTGGCGTTTCTCCCCCCTTCTAACGTTAGAGGCCATGTTAACTAAGTTAACGTTGACTCTAACGTGGCCACTTATGAGCATTTGCCAACGTTAGTGACAATGTTAAGTGTCACTAACGTTGGCTCAACTTCCCCTCTCCACGTTAGAGTTCTCGTTAACTTAGTTAACGTGACTCTTAACGTGGTCAATGATGGCTTCGAGAGCGTTATTGGCAATCACTTTTCTCATTAACTTTGCAAGTTACCTCCCATTCCTTGCTTCCTTTGGTCCTGAAATCAAGCAATAGAGTGCATCAAAGTTCTAGTCCAAGTCATGGGTAATGCAACATACAATTTGTCAATAAACTCATGCAAAATCCTCATGAAATAATGTAAAATGCACAATGTATGCTTGAATCAAGGTGTAAGTGAATATCTACCCAAAACTAGCTTATTTCCTAAGGGAATGCATGAAACTATCCTAAAAATAGTAAAGAAAAGGTCAGTGAAACTGGCCAAGATGCCCTGGCATCAACCCCACTACCAGCCACCGCCAACGTGACTCACCACCACCACCACAGCGCCACCGTCGCCATCCCTCGGCCGCACTGCCCCCACTCTCCCCTCTTCCCCCTTCTCTTCCTCTTTCACCCCTTGCCCCGTCGCCAACCCAACCCCGCCGCCGCACTAAGACCGCCGCCCACCACCACCGCGACGCCACCGTACCCCCACCCCCTTCCTTCTTTCTCTTCTTCTCCTAATCTCTACCATTTTTGGATCTGGTTCCAGCTGCTTCCTGGGCTTCCTTGCAAGTTGTGGAAATGGAATAGGAGTGGTGTCTTCTGTAGTGTCTACGCCTTTTAGTGCTTCCTCTCGTGGTTGCACTTCTTCTTCTTCAGCTGTGTCCTGTATGTCTTCTTCCTCTTCAACATCTTCTATTTACACTACCTCTTCAGCTGAGGCGTGCTCTGGCGGGTTTGGCTCCTCTTGATTCCTCTCCTGCAGTGTGGTTCTGGACCTCAGGGTGATGGCATTGATGCCACCCTTTGGATTGGGTAATGGTTGAGAGGGGATTCCACTAGAGCTCAAAGGTTGGTTATTGGAGTTGTTCATTGATCCAATCTGAGAGACAAGAGCTTGTAAAGTAGCGGTCAGACCATTTAGAGTGGCATTAATGTTATTTTCCATGGTCTGCTGTCTCCGATCAATAGATTGTAGTAAGTCATCATTAGCAGATGAAGAAGGATAGGTAAATAGAGAGGTCTGCTGTAGGGTATTTTATGGTCCTTGTGATTGCCTTAGGTGAGGTGCTCTGTAAGGCTGATTTTGATTCTACTACCTGTTGTTGTTGTTATTCCACCTCTGATTTCCCTGATTATCTCTGCCTCCTCTATTGTTGTTGTCCCTCTAATTCTAGTTAGAATTGTCTTGCCATCCGTGGTTGTAATTGCCACCTTGATTGTACCCTTGGTTGGGGCGGTCATAGAAGTTATGTGTGGCTGCCACGGTGTTGTCTTCCTGCTGGAGCTGCGGACATTCATAAGTATAGTGGCTATAATCAGCACAGATTCCACAAACTCTTTGTGGGACTAACTGTTGGTTTTGCTGTGGTGGAGAAGGTTGAGCTTGCTGAACTTGTTATTGTTGATTCAATTGCATCTGCTTTAGTAAGTTGGTCATTTCACAGATACTCTAAGTTAAAGCAGCAGTCTCTCTACTAGAGGATACTTCTGCAACGGCTTTTGCACGGCCTTGTTTCTACCTGTGATTCCTAGTAGATTCAGCTAAGTCACTGATCAATTTCCATGCCTCATCAGTGGTCTTGTACTTTTTCATAGACCCATTGCTAGCACTTTCTAATGTGGTCTTATCTTGGGGCCTCATGCCCTATGTGACATAACCGAGTAACACTATCTTGTCAATCATATGGTGGGGGCAAGCTTCCAGAAGATTATTGAAGCACTCCCAGTACTCATAGAGAGTTTCAGAGTCATCCTGAACAATCATGGAAATGTCTTTCCTCAGTTTATCAGTAACTTCAGCTGGAAAGAATTTTTCCAAGAATTCTCTTCTCAGTGTATCCCAGTTAGATACAATTGCTGCTGGTTGAGTGTAGTACCACTCTCTTGCCTTCCCCTCAAGAGAAAATGGGAAAGCTTTCAGCAAAATTGAAGTTTTATCTGCACCATCACGTCTAACAGTAGAACAGGCTGCCTGAAAATCTCTCAGGTGCTTGATAGGCTCTTGAGCAGGTAAGCCATGAAACTTGGGCATCAAATTGAGCAGTGCGGTCTTTATTTCAAAGTCTGTAGCCACCGCTGAGTGATGCCCTTGAAATGGTTGCATTGTAAAATCAGGGGCTCTTTCCTCCTGGATAGTAACTCTTCTAGCTGCTGCCATGTTACCTTCACGTAGAACAACCAAATCAGTAGAATGGGGGCTGGTTTCTTTCTCAAGTGACGTTTCAAATCCGCCCTCAGAGAGGACTAACCGATGCCGAGCTTGCCTTATGCGTGAAATAGTTCTTTCAATCTCAGGATCGAATACTAGCAAGCTTGGATCAGGAAGCGAACGCGTTATCCAACGAAAGAAACAAGCAGCTCATATTAGTAAAATAAAATAAAATACAAATAAATAAATTCCAATTAATAACTTTAGCACTCTATTGCAACTCCCCGGCAACGGCGCCAAAAATTCATGTGGGCGGAAATTGGCGAGTTAAGAATGATTATAAAATATGCGTTGCAAGTATAGTCCTCAACCAACCAGAAATCCGCTTATCAATTTAAAAAGGGTGTCACAGAAATTTAAATTGAAATACTGGGAGTATAGATCCCAGGTCGTCTCCCAACGAGTTGCAGAAAAGTGTGCTATTTTATTAATCAAATGTTTTCAAAAAGGTTTGAGTTGAATGGCAGAAAATTAAATTAGAGAATTTATATAAATTTAAATAAAAGCCTTGACTGGGAGCTGATTAGCTGGAAGCCCTATTCTTGTTGGAGTACTCTCAAGATTAATTGACAATTGAGGGTTATTATGTTTAGTTGTCCCTTACTAAGTAAGGGAAAGTCAAACAAGTTGGAATGCTGTTTCTACCCGCAAGTTCCAATCCACTCTTGGGAGGATTGGTGTTAGTGACTAGAGAACAATCCAACAATAAACCCAATTACAATCTTTCTCTTGAACATCCCAACTCAAGGGTTCCTTTCAATCAACTCCCCATCAAGTTAGGGAACTACTCGCTCATTGTAAATGTAAAATTCATAACATAAGAAAGGGAATTAAAGAAAGACATGATAATTAATGATAAAAAAGATTACTTAAAAATAAAAGTAATTCTTGTATTAATAAATGCTAAAATAATCCAATAGTAAAATTAAGTAAATTAAGGAACATGGAAGAGTAAGAGACAAGTAAAGAGAACGAACTAGAGTGTCGAAGTCTTGACGAGGCAATAACTCTTCTCAATATCCCAATGCAAAAACAATGAAAATAACAAATCCTAAAAACTATGAATGTGTAGAGAGAAAACCTAGAGGAGAGGAAAACTAGATCTGAAAAACTAAAAACCATGCGGAATGAATGTTGTCTTTGGTTTCTGCATGTTCTCTGGCTCTAGTCTGCTTTTCTGGGCCGAAAACTGGGTCAAAATAAGGCCCGAAATCGCCCCCAGCGTTTCTGCAGATTATGTAGATCGCGCATGTCACGCGGACGCATCATTCAGGCGGACGTGTCATTCGGCATTTCGCTTTGCCACGCGGGCACGTCGTTCACGCCTCCGCGTCACTTGTGTAGTTTCCAACTCGCGCGGTCGCATCATCCATGCGACCGCGTCACTTCTCGCTGGTCATCTCCTCAATTTCTTGTGTTCCTTCCATTTTTTACAAGCTTCCTTTCCAATCTCTAACTCACTCATGCCCTATAAAGCCTGAAACACTTAACACACAGATCACGGCATCGAATGGAATAAAGGAGAAATAAAATACATAATTAAAAGTCTCTAGGAAGCAAGTTTTCAATCATGCAATAAATTTAAGAAGGAATTATAAATGCATACTTATTTAATGAATAAGTGGATAAAGATCATGATAAAACCACACAATTAAACACAATACAAACCATAAAATAGTGGTTTATCAACCTTCCTAAGGGAGAGGACTAGGATTTGCGAATAAGAGTTAACTCAATCACTTGACTTTCCTTTATTTAGTAAGGGTTAACTAAGTGAAAATAACAACCTCTTTATACTACACTTGAGAAAATTTCAACAAGGATAGAACTTCCAAACTTCCAATTAATCATTCCCCCCAGTCAAGGCCTTTTTATTTTCAATAATATAAATTCCTTTTTATTTTCTTTGCACTAAAGTACAATTGTCTATTTTCTGTTATTCAACTCTCAAAAATCTCTCGGAAACTACTTATTAATAACTTAGCACCCTTTTCTAGCAACTCGTTGGGAGACGACCTGGGACTCATACTCCCAGTATTTTTATTCTAAAATTTTTGTGACAACCTTTCTAAATTGATGAGGCAGATTTTTGCTGGTTAAGAGCTATACTCGCAACGCTATTCTATTATATTATAATCTCTTAATTGGTCTAACTTCTGCCACACATAAGTTTTTTGGTGCTGTTGCCGGGGAGTTGCAATTGTGTGCTAACTTATTAATTAGTGTACATATTTTTATTTTATTTGTGTATTTTATTTTACTTTATTACCATGAGCTATATGTTTCTCTCATTGAATGACGCGTTCTAATAAACCACTATTTTATGGTTTATATTGTGTTTAATTGTGTGGTTTTATCATGATCCTTACCCACTTATTCATTAATTTAGCATGCATTTATATTTTCTTCCTGAAATTATTACATGATTGAAAACTGCTTCCTAGACACTTTTAATTATGCATTTTAACTCTCCTTTATTCCATTCGATGCCGTGATTTGTGTGTTAAGCGTTTCAGGCTTTATAGGGCATGAATGAGTTGAAGATTGGAAAGGAAGCTAGCAAAAATGGAAGGAACGCAAGAAATTGAGGAGATAACCAGCGAGAAGTGACGCGGCCGCATGGCTCATGCGACCGTGCGAAAGTGGAGAAATCGCAGTGACGCGGCTGCATGGCTCACGCGACCGCACGGACTGGAAAAGCACGAGCTACACGGAGGCGTGGACGACGCGAACGCGTGGCGAGGAAAAGCGCGAATGACGCGTCCACATGGATGACGCGATCGCGTGACATGCGCGATTTGCATAATCTGCAGGATTCGCTAGGGGCGATTTTGGACCCTATTTTGACCCAGTTTTCGGCCCAGAACAGCAGACTAGAGCTAGAGAACATACAGAAACCAAAGACAACATTCATTCTACACAAGTTTTAGTTTTCAGATCTAGTTTTACTCCTCCCCTAGGTTTTTCTCTCTAGACATTGATAGTTCTTAGGATTTTATTTTCTCTAGCTTTTTGCATTGGGATATTGAAAAGAGTTATCACCTCATCAAGACTTCGTCATTCTAGTTCGTTTTCTTTACTTGGCTTACTCTTCCATGTTCTTTGCTTTGTTTAATTTTACCATTGGAATATTCTTAGGATTATTTAATACAAGGATCATTTTTATTTTTAATTGACTATTTTAATTTTTATTTACAATGTCTTTCTTTAATTCCTTTTCATATGCTATGAATTTTACCTTTACAATGAGTGAGTAGTTCCCTACTTGATGGGGAATTGATTGAAAGGAACCCTTGAGTTGGAAGGTTCAAGAGAAAGATTGTAATTGGGTTATTGTTGGTTTGCTCTCTAGTTCCTGACACCAATCCTCTCAAGAGTGGATTGGGACTTGTGGATAGAATAGTATTCCAATTTGTTTTACCTTCCCTTACTTAGTAAAGGATAACTAAACGAAATAACTCTCAATTGTCAATTAATCTTAAGAGTGTTCCATCAAGAATAGGGCTTCCATGTAATCAACTCCCAGTCAAGGCTTTTATTTACATTATTCAATTTCATCAATTTAATTTCCTGTTTACTCAACTCAAACCTTTTCGAAAATATCTGATTAATAAATTAGCACCCCTTCCTGCAACTCGTTGGGAGACGACCTGGGATTCATACTCCCAGTATTTTCAATTTCAATTGTCTGTGACACCTTTCTAAATTGAGCGATGGATTTCTGGGGAGTTAAAAACTATACTTGCAACGCGTATATTCTAATAATTTTTAATTCACCAATTTCTGCCCACATCAATTTTTGGCACCGTTGCCGGGGAGTTGCAATAGAGCTAAAGTTATTAATTAGAATTTATTTATTTGCATTTTATTTTATTTTGCTACTATGAGCCGCATGTTTCTTTCGCTAGATGACGCGTTCACTTCCTGATCTACGCTTGCCAGTATTCGATCCTGAGATTGAAAGAACCATCTCACGAATAAGGCGATCTCGGCGTCGGTTAGTCCTCTCCGAGGGCGGATTTGAAACGCCATCTGAGGAAGAAACCAGCCCCCGTTCTTCTGATTTGGTTGATTTACGTATAGCTAACATGGCGGCAGCCAGAAGAGTAACCATCTAGGAGGAAGGAGTCCCTGATTTTACAATGCAACCGTTTCAAGCGCATCACCCAGCGGTGGCTACAGATTTTGAAATAAAGACCGCACTGCTTAATTTGATGCCCAAGTTTCATGGCTTACCTGCTCAAGAGCCTATCAAGCACCTGAGAGATTTCCAGGCAGCCTGTTCTACTGTCAGGCGAGATGGTACAGATGAAACTTCAATTTTGCTGAAAGCTTTCCCATTTTCTCTTGAGGGAAAATCAAGAGAGTTGTACTATACTCAACCCCTAGCAAATGTATCCAACTGGGATACGCTCAGAAAAGAGTTTTTGGAGAAATTCTTTCCATCTGAAGTTACTGATAAACTAAGGAAAGACATTTCCACAATTGTTCAAGATGACAACGAGACTCTCTTTGAATACTGGGAGCGCTTCAATAATCTTCTGGAAGCATGCCCCCACCACATGATCGACAAGATAGTGTTACTCAGCTATATCACACAGGGCATGAGGCCCCAAGATAAGACCATATTGGAAAGTGCTAGCAATGGGTCTATGAAGAAGTACAAGACCACTGATGAGGCATGGCAATTGATCAGCAACTTAGCTGAATCTACTAGGAACCACAGGCAAAAGCAAGGCCGTTCAAAAGCCATTGCAGAAGTATTCTCTAGCAGAGAGACTGCTGCTCTAATTCAGAGTATCTGTGAAATGACCAACTTGCTGAAGCAAATGCAATTGAATCAACAACAAGTTTAGCAAGCTCAATCTCCTTCACCACAGCAAGGCCAACAGTTAGTCCCACAGAGAGTTTACGGAATTTGTGCTGATTATAGCCATTATACTGATGAATACCCGTAACTCCTACAGGAAGACAACATGGTGGCATCCACTCATAACTTCTATGACCGCCCCAACCAAGGGTACAATCAAGGTGGAAATAATAACCATGGATGGCAAGACAATTCTAACCAGAATTGGAGGGACAACAATAACAGAGGAGGCAGAGATAATCAGGGAAATCAGAGGTAGAATAATAATAACAACAGGCAGCAGAACCAACCTTACAGAGCACCTCACCTGAGGCGATCCCAAGGACCACAGAATACCCAACAGCAGACCTCTCAATTTACTCACCCTTCTTCATCTCCTAATGAAAAGTTACTAAAATTTTTTGAGCGAAGTCAACAGACCATGGAAAATAACATTAATGCCAATCTGAATGGTCTGACCGCTACTTTGCAAGCTCTTGTCTCACAGATTGGATCAATGCAAAATTCCAATAACGAACCTTCAAGTTCCACTAGAATTCCCTCTCAACCATTACCTAATCCGAAGGGGGGCATTAATGCCATCACCCTAAGGTCCGGAACCACACTGCAGGAGAGGAATCAGGAGGAGCCATGCCCACCAGAGCAAGCCTCAGCTGAAGAGGTCGTAGGAATAGAAGATGTTGAAGAGGAAGAAGACATACAGGACATAACTGAAAAAGAAGAAGCCCAACCACAGGAGGAAGTACCAAGAGGCGCAGACACTGCAGAAAACACCACTCCCATTCCATTTCCACAACTTGCAAGGAAGCCCAGGAAGCAGCTGGAATCCGATCCCAAAATGGTAGAAATATTTAAAAAGGTTGAGGTAACCATTCCTCTTTTTGATGTTATTCAACAAGTACCTAAATATGCAAAGTTTCTAAAAGATTTATATATACATAAAGACAAAATTAATGAATTAGAAACTATTCCTTTAGGTAGTTCCATATCTGCTTTAATGGGAGGATTACCTGAGAAGTGTAATGACCCAAGTCCTTGTATAGTTAGTTGTACTATTGGTGGAGTAGTAATTTATGATTGCATGTGTGATTTAGGAGCGTGTGTTAGTATAATGCCTTTGTCTATATATGATATTTTGAGGCTCCCTACCTTAAAAAGGTCGGCAGCTCGTTTTGTGTTAGCAGATAAAAGCATTATTACAGTGGCTGGAGTTGCTGAAGATGTTTTAGTGAACATTAAAGTGCTTACATTTCCCATTGATTTTTATATCTTGGAGATGCCC
The DNA here is from genome assembly GCF_003086295.3 of Arachis hypogaea. Taxonomy (NCBI): domain Eukaryota; kingdom Viridiplantae; phylum Streptophyta; class Magnoliopsida; order Fabales; family Fabaceae; genus Arachis; species Arachis hypogaea. The sequence continues at coordinate 78,558,067 of NC_092055.1, forward strand.
CATAATGACTCAGATAAGCCATCATCAATCCTACTTGGAAGACCATTCCTAAAGACATCAAAATTCATATTGGATGCTTTTTCAGGAACATACTCTTTTGAAATAGATGGCCGCATAGTAATCTTCAATCTGAATGGAGTCATAAACAACCCTCCAGAAGATCATTCTATCTTCCAGTGTGATGTCATAGATGAAACTGTAGCTACAGTTCACAAGGAAGAGTTAGAAGAGAGGCACACTGGACAAGGTCCAAGTGTGGGGATCCTCTTGACTGACAATGAGGGCACATCGGCATTTTCACAAGTTCCAAACGATCCAGAGCCTGCCCATGATCAGAAGTTGGAATTAAAACCTCTTCCTCCACATCTCAAATATGCTTATCTCGAAGATGAGCAGAAGTTTCCAGTTATCATTGCAAGGGAACTTACTTCTCAACAAGAAGAGCAGCTACTTGATGTACTGAGGAGGCACAAGAAGGCAATTGGGTGGAGTTTGGCAGACATAGTAGGCATCAACCCTCAAGTATGTGAGCACAGAATATTTTTAGAAGAGGGAGCAAGACCTGTCCATCAACCCCAAAGAAGATTGAATCCCACTATCTTGGAAGTTGTCAAAAAGGAAGTGACTAGACTATTGGAAGCAGGTATCATCTATCCCATTTCAGACAGTGAATGGGTTAGCCCAGTACAAGTGGTGCCCAAGAAGTCTGGAGTTACTACAGTGAAGAATGAGCATGGAGAGCTCATAGCAACTAGAGTTCAGAATGCTTGGAGAGTCTGCATTGATTACAGGCGTCTCAACCAAGCTATCCGTAAGGATCATTACCCACTTCCATTTATTGATCAAATGCTGGATCGCCTGTCAGGTAAATCACATTATTGCTTTTTAGATGGTTACACTGGTTATTTCCAGATTCATATAGCTCCTGAGGATCAGGAAAAGACCACTTTTACATGTCCTTTTGGGACTTATGCTTACAAGAGAATGCCCTTTGGCTTGTGCAATGCACCAGCTACTTTCCAAAGGTGTATGATGAGTCTTTTCTCTGATCTTATTGAGGACTATATGGAAGTTTTTATGGATAATTTTAGCGTTTATGGTGATTCTTTTACCCTTTTCTTAGATGGATTATCTAGAGTATTAGACAGATGTGTTAATACAAACCTTGTATTGAATTTTGAAAAATGTCATTTTATGGTAAAACAAGGGATTGTATTAGGACATGTGGTATCTAATAATGACATTTCTGTTGACCCAGCAAAGGTAAATGTTATTTCTAGTTTACCTTACCCCTCCTCTGTGAGGGAAGTCCGTTCGTTCCTTGGCCATGTAGGTTTTTACAGGAGATTTATTAAGGACTTTAGTAAGGTAGCACTTCCCTTATCCAGATTACTACAGAAGGATATTGAGTTCGAGTTCAGTGAAGATTGCAAGCAAGCGTTTGATAAGCTGAAGGCCACCCTGACTCAAGCTCCAATTGTGAGAGGACTAGACTTGAGCCAGCCGTTTGAAATCATGTGCGATGCTTCCAACCATGCAGTAGGAGTAGCGCTGGCTCAGCGCGAAGGTAAGGATCCTTTTGTTATTGCTTATGCGTCTAAGACTTTAGACGCTGCCCAGTCCAATTATACTACTACTGAGAAAGAGCTTCTTGCTATTGTTTTTGCTCTGGATAAATTCCGAGCTTATTTACTTGGTACTAGAGTAGTAGTATATTCGGACCATGCAGCTTTAAAGTATCTATTATCTAAAAAGGAGTCCAAACCAAGGCTTATACGTTGGAGACTGCTATTACAAGAATTTGATTTATAAATAAAGGATAGGAGTGGTAACCAGAATTTAGTGGCAGACCACTTGAGTCGCCTTGAGCACATTAAGGATGATTCTACTCCTATAGATGATAATTTTCCATTTGATAACCTGCAAGCAGTATCTGAAGTATCCCCTTGGTATGCACTTGTAGCTAATTATCTAGTTAGCCGCACATTTCCTCCAAACTTTTCTAAACATCAAAGAGACAAGCTGAAAAGCGAGTCTAAATATTATATATGGGATGACCCATATTTATGGAGATGTGGCACTGATCAGGTAATTAGATGGTGTGTGCCTCAATCAGAATTTCAGTCCATCTTAGAGGCCTGTCACTCATCTGAGAGTGGAGGACATTTTGGCCCTCAAAGAACTGCTAGAAAAATCTTAGACTGTGGATTCTGGTGGCCTACTCTTTTTAGAGATGCTGCTGAATTTTGTAAATCTTGCCTCCCATGCCAAAAATTTGGTAATATATCCAAGAGGGATGAGCTGCCTCAACAATATATGCTTTTCTGTGAAATTTTTTATGTTTGGGGCATTGACTTCATGGGTCCATTTCCAAATTCTAATGGTTATTTTTATATATTGTAAGTTGTGGATTACGTTTCCAAATGGGTGGAAGCAATTCCTACCCGCACTGATGATGCTAACACTGTTGTTTCCTTTGTGAGAAACCATATTATCTGTCGCTTTGGATCCCCACGAGCAATCGTGAGCGATCAAGGCACCCATTTTTGTAACAGGAGACTAACAGGACTAATGAAGAAGCATGGGATAATTCATAAAGTTGCGACAGCATACCATCCTCAGACCAATGGGCAAGCCGAGGTATCAAATAGAGAGATAAAGCGTATCTTGCAGAAGATAGTAAAGCCTCATAGAAGAGACTGGAGCACCAGGCTACAAGATGCACTCTGGGCATATAGAACAGCATACAAAACACCCATTGGGATGAGTCCTTTTTGCTTAGTTTATGGAAAAGCTTGTCATCTCCCGGTGGAAATAGAGCACAAAGCCTTTTGGGCAGTCAAGGAGTGCAACATGGGAATTGAGAAAGCCAGAGCTGAAAGGAAGTTGCAACTGCAAGAACTGGAGAGCCTTCGCCTAGAAGCTTATGAGAACTCAAGACTACACGAGGAGAAGATGAAAGATGTACATGACCAAAACATCAAGAGGAAAGAGTTCCAACCTGGGGACTGATGCCAGGGCATCTTGGCCAGTTTCACTGACCTTTTCTTTACTATTTTTAGGTTACTTTCATGCATTTCCTTAGGAAATAAGCTAGTTTTGGGTAGATATTCACTTACACCTTGACTCAAGCATACATTGTGCATTTTACATTATTTCATGAGGATTTTGCATAAGTTTAGTGACAAATTGTATATTGCATTGCCCATGACTTGGACTAGAACTTTGATGCACTCTATTGCTTGATTTCAGGACCAAAGGAAGCAAGGAAAGGGAAGAAACTTGCAAGGTTAATGAGAAAAGTGATTGCCAATGACACTCTCATAGCCATCATTGCCCACGTTAAGAGTCACGTTAACTAAGTTAACGTGAACTCTAACGTGGAAAAGGGAAGTTGAGCCAACGTTAGTGACACTTAACATTGTCACTAACGTTGGCAAACACTCATGAGTGGCCACGTTAGGTTAACGTGGCCTCTAACGTTAAAGGGGGAAGAGAAGCCAACGTTAGTGACATTCAACATTGTCACTAACGTTGGCCTAAGGATGCAACACACCACGTTAACTCCCACGTTAACTTGGTTAACGTGGGAGCTAACGTAAGAAGTGAGAGTTGTCGCCAACGTTAGTGACACTCAACATTGTCACTAACGTTGGAAGCAACCACACAACCCCCCAAGGAGCCACGTTAACTTCCACGTTAACTTAGTTAATGTGAAAGCTAACGATGAGGAATGAATGATGAGCCAACGTTAATGACACTCAACATTGTCACTAACGTTGGGATGGCTAAGAATGGCCACGTTAGAAGCCACGTTAACCTAGTTAACGTGGACTCTAACGTGAGATCTAAGGGCACATTGGAACGTTAGTGACAATGTTGAGTGTCACTAACGTTCTCGAAGGTTGGCAAGGCCACGTTAGAAGCCACGTTAACCTAGTTAACGTGGAGCTTTAACGTGAAGCAAAAAGGGGCACACTGGAATGTTAGTGACAATGTTGAGTGTCACTAACGTTCTCGAAGTTTGGCAAGGCCACGTTAGAAGCCACGTTAACATAGTTAACGTGGGCTCTAATGTGAGGCAAAGGGGTACATTGGAACGGTAGTGAAAATGTTAACTGTCACTAACGTTCTCGAACTTATACTTTCAATAAATGTTAACACCCCTAACGCCCTGAGCTGAAGTCTCTGCCCACTTAGCACTTTCTCTCTGCAAGTAAAGCCAAGCCCAAATAAAGAAAAGAACTGCTTCAAACTCAAGATCCAAAGGCCCAAGACTTGAAGAGCAAACTAGAAGCTGAAAAGAGTAGTATATATAGGAGTAGCTTTGAATTGTAAAAGGGAGTTCTGGAGGCTGGAAAAAGAGAACTACTCTCTGTATTTTACTTTCTCTGCATTTTCTAGTTTTATGATGTATTCTCCATCTTTGTTTTCATTTTCAAGAGCTATGAACAACTAAACCCCTTTCATTGGGTTAGGGAGCTCTGTTGTAATTTGATGGATCAATACTAATTTTCATTATTCTTCTTCTATCTTTTCTCTTGATTTTACTTGAAAGCTTTCGATCTTCATCCAATTGAGTGGTTATTTTGGAAGAGAAGCTATTCAAACTTGGATCTCTTTTGAACCTTGAAAGAGGAATGAAGAGATCAAGCTAGAAATGCTTTCTCATGCTGGACCAAATTGGGTTTGGATGGGTATGTGACTATAACCCTCTCAATACTTGATTTGGGAAATGCATGTGGTATAATCAGTGACCATACTTCATCTCTTCTCATGAGCAATTGACCAAGGAATTGGCTATTGATCAGGATTTGAGAGATTGAATTGCAAGAAATTGTAATTCAATCACTTAAGATTGCCAAGGAGATCAATGAGTGCATTGATTGAGGAAGAGATGAAAATGAACTTGATCCGGAGAATTGCAACATCTCCTAAGCCCAATGAACTCCCCATCTCTGATCTTACCCATTCTCTTTAATTTCTGCCATTTACTTTTATGAGCAAATCCCCCATTCCCATTTACAATTCTGCAATTTATTTTCAGTCATTTACTTCCAGTCCTTTAATTCTAGCATTTACTTTTCTGTTATTTACATTCCTGCCATTTTATTTTCTGCAACTCTCAACCCAAATTCTGAATTCGCTCAACTAGAACATTCTTCTAATTAAAGTTGCTTGATCAATCAATCCCTGTGGGATTCGACCTCACTCTATTGTGAGTTTTTACTTGACGACAAATTCGGTACACTTGCCGAAGGGAGATTTGTTGAGAGACAAGTTTTTCGTGCATCAGGGACTCAGTCCTCCTTTACAAATCTCGACTGAGGCTCATGCCATGCAAGTTGAGATCAAGATGGGAAGGTCCATACAGAGTAGAGAAGGCCGAACCGTACGGAGTTTATCACCTTAGCCATCCTTCGAGCTCGGAGCTTATCAAAGTTAATGGACATCATTTAAAGCTATACCATGGCGAAAAGCAGAAGAAAGACAAGAAACTCGAGATCTTCCTCTTGGAAGATCCCCACAAAGCCAAAGACTGAGCTAGTGGAGTGTCCAACTTATGGACGTTCAAGCAAAGTGCTAGGTGGGAGACAACCCACCATGGTATGATCGTTCTTTTCTTTATTTCTAGTTTTCTTATCTAATAACTCTTCTCTTTATTAGTAGATTTCGTGCATCTGCATCTACATATTTTTATTTAAAAAAAAAAGAAAGAAAGAAAAATGCCACGCGACGCGACCGCATCAGCGACGCGTCCGCGTCGCAAGGACAGGGGAGAAAAATAAAAACGAACAGAAAGTCATGCTAGAGTGTGGCTGGAGGAGTGCCAGTGGCACAAATCAGCCCACGCGACCGCGTCACCGATGCGTCCGCGTCGTATGGGCATAATGACCTCCCACGCGACCGCGTGCCCCACGCGACCGCGTGCCCTGATTTTCGACGTAGAAAGGGTGCACAGCTGAAAGTTGTGCTAGAGTGGTGCTGGACTGGCGCTGGACGCGCAATCCCCCTCACGCGACCGCGTGCCCCACGCGGCTGCGTCGTACCCCATAAACTGCCCACTCATGCGATCGCATGCCCCATGCGATTGTGTCACCTAAAATTTGGCATTTAATGATTTTGAACAGAGAGTTGTGCGAGTGCGAGGCAGCCCTCGCGCTACTGGCACAAACTGGGTCACGCGACCGCGTGACCGACGCGACCGCATCCATCACCTTGAGCGCAAGTCGTGCGACCGCGTGCCCCATGCGATCGCGTCGCTTGCGCCGCACAGCTTAACCTAAATTGCCAAATATCTTATCTTTCTCTTCTCCAAATCCTAATTTTTCTTTTCCCTCCTTATTTCTTCCTCTTCCCTTCTTTCTTCTATCTCACCTTTCACTCCCTCTCCCTCACCTCCATTAACAAGGTTTTATTTTCTTCTTCACCCTTTTCTTTTCTATCATTCTTCTTATTTTATATGTTATTTTCTTTTCTTTTCTTTTTCTTTTCATTATTCATATTTTCTTTCTTCTTCTTTCCTTTTTACATGGTGTTAGAATTTTATTTGACTCATTATTCTTCCTTATATGCTTGTGGATTTTTGCAAATTGCTTGACAATTATATATTATTTTCTTTAAAGGGTTGCTTGCATGTTCACTTTAATACTTTCTATACTTTATTTACCTTGCATGCTATGTGTTTGTGAAAAAGCCCATATGGCATTATGCACTTCTCTATGTTATTCTAATATTCAATGCTTGCTTTTCACAAATTCCCTTTACTATTATATTAATTGAATTTAATTGTCAATACAAACGTGATGGTTTGTTACAAAGTACTGCTTGGTCTATGCTACTCATGCCCTTTTCCGGCATGCCAATAAACACCTTGCATTCACTTGTCATTATATGCACTAGCTATTCTCCTTTGATGACTTTTCACATGTACTCATGAGCGTGTGTTAATATCATTTACCTTTTAATGTGCATTTATAACCATCCTTTTTCGTTCTCTTCATTGCTATATATCTCTTTGAATTTAATTTACTCTCTCTTCCCTTTTCAGGATGGCCACCAAGAAAGGAAAAGAGAAAGCTACTCCCAAACCTCCAACAAGAAGAGGAACTAAAAGAGCACTAGTGGCAGAGCCTTCTTCAACTGCAGTCAAGCCCTCAACAAAAAGAGTTAAGAGGATCATCAAGATTGATGAAAAAGAGAAAGCCTTTCCAGCAAAGGACACTGCGCGATTTCCCAATCGCTACTGTGAGCATATGTTCCCCATCCTGGCTGAAAGGAGTTACAACAACGAACACCTTCTTATCCTCCCGCCCAATATTGCTACTTTTGTTGAGCCGCAAATTGAACGAAGACAATGGGGTTTCCTACAGAGACAACAGAAGCAGGTCAATCTTTCTTGGGTAGTCGAGTTCTACTCTAACTTCTACCTGCCTACCCTGCGGTCTGTCTTTGTCCGTCAGAAGCAAGTCCCCATTACAGAAGAGGCTGTTCAACAAGCTTTGAGTCTTCCCCCTATTCCAGAAGGATTGGACGCCTTTCAAGAAGCCACACTCAAGCGCCAGATGTACCAATTTGACTGGGAAGCTGTTCTCAGAGTTATCGCACTACCTGGCAGCCGTTGGATATACGGATACCATCGTACCCGCCCTAAGGGAATATCAGCTACAGCACGTACCTTGGAGGCTCACGTATGGGCATAGATCATGTCCCATTACGTCTTTCCGAGCACTCACGAGTCCTCCTTCACTGCAGACATGGCCATTCTACTATGGTGCATCCTTACAGACCAGCCTCTAATCTACCAAGACATATCTGGAATGCCATGGGACACGTACAAATTGCGGGCAACTTACCTTTTCCCGTCTTGGTCTCAGATCTTGTCTCAGCAGCCGGAGTTTCCTACAGAGCTGGAGATACCAAAGCCATGCTTCCACGGGATGATCAGTATGTCCCTAATGGGAAATACCTCCGACTTTCAGCAGCCACTACAAGCCTTCCTACTGCACCGGTTGAAGATATTCCTTCTTCAGCACCACAAGCACCTACAACAGATGAACTGCTCTAGCAGATAATCAAAAGGTTGGATCGGCAAGAACAGAAAGCGAAGTTAAGAGAGCGCCGTAACGAGCGCCGATTCAAACACCTCAAGGAGCTACTCAAGGGACACTTCAAGGACTCAGACACCCCGGACTCCACTTTTTTTACCAGCACAGGGAGCCATGATGGTCTCGACTGTGGAGATACTGCTATCAGCCCACCCCTATTCCTGACAGATGGCACCGAGGATGGTGCAAAGCCTTAAGTGTGGGGAGGTCGGTCAGTACCTGACTTCCGGAGGTAATTTCTCTTCCCTAGCACCAATAAATTAGGATATTTAATTAGATTTTCTTTCTTTTATAGAATAGGATAAATTGCATAGTAATAGGTTAGTTGCATGCATGCTCTACTTGATTGAAAAGACAATAAGTTTCTTCTAAGACTCTATCTTTGGAACAAAATTTCACTAATTTTTCACATTTTTATGATAAATTTGCTTGAAGTTGTATTTGGAACATGATGTTTGAGCTAAAGAACACACAACCTATGAAGATTTGAGCCTTTATGCATGGTTACATTATTTAACCATAATTATTTTATTCTTGTGTGTTTACTTCTCTATGATTATAATCTATATTTTGTTTTATCTTATAAGTCCAATATTTATTATATTTATATGCTTGCACATGATTGAGGCCATCATTTGTTTAAACTCACTTATCCAAATTAAGCCTACCCTTTTCAATTACCTTTGTTAACCACTTTGAGCCTTTAAATCCCATTTGTTCTATATTTCACCACATTACTACCCTTAAGCGGAAAAACAATTGTATATCCCAAATTGAATCTTTGGTTAGCTTAAGATAGAATTGTGTGTGCTAGTTAAATATGGAAAATTGTGGGAACAAAAGTTATTAAGGGAATGTGTCATGATAATTTAATGGGAATTTGGATACCTACTCATGTGAAACTATAAGAATTGAAAATCTATGTGCATTGATAAGCTATGTTTATTCTTATGTCAAAAAAAATCAATAAATAAATAAGGGGATAAAAATTACCCCAATGCTGAATTGAGAATTCAAACATCAATGCACATATGATAAAAATTAAAATAAAAAGTTGATACATGAGTATGGAATATAAAAGGGGAATTCTAGGTAGCTAGGTATGAATTCTAAGGTTATGCAAGTTATATAGGTTGGGTTGAAGCTTGGGTTAATTAAAGATTCAATTTATAAGCTCACTTGACCATACATGTATCCCTACCTACCTTGGCCCCATTACAACCTTGAAAAGACCTCATGATGCTTGCATTGGTATATTAACTGTTGTTGATTGGTTAGGAGAAGAACAAAAGTTAGAGAGCATGATTAGAGAAGGATAGAGTGATTACCCTATACACTAGAGAGGTTAGAGCGTACATACATCATCAGTGAGGGTTCAATGCTAGAATTTCCATGTTCCCTGCTTTCATGAGCTATCTTCTTGCACTTTTATCTGTCTTACTGTATGATAATAGAATTAGTGGAGTTTGATTTGTAAATGTTTTGAAGAGCTTATTTACTTTTGATCAAGTGGACAAGAATCATATAGTTGCATTCATATATATATATGATTGCATTGCATTGCATGAGTTTCTGCATGTTCATACTTATTTACTTTATCTCCTTCAATTAAGCATGAGGACATGCTAATGTTTAAGAGTGGGGAGGTTGATAAACCACTATTTTATGGTTTATATTGTGTTTAATTGTGTGGTTTTATCATGATCCTTACCCACTTATTCATTAATTTAGCATGCATTTATATTTCCTTCCTGAAATTATTACATGATTGAAAACTGCTTCCTAGAGACTTTTAATTATGCATTTTAATTCTCCTTTATTCCATTCGATACCGTGATCTGTGTGTTAAGCGTTTCAGGCTTTATAGGGCATGAATGAGTTGGAGATTGGAAAGGAAGCTAGCAAAAATGGATGGAACACAAGAAATTGAGGAGATAACCAGCGAGAAGTGACGCGGCCGCATAGCTCATCCGACCGCACGAAAGAGGAGAAATCGCAGTGACACGGCCGCATGGCTCACGCGACCGCGCGGACTGGAAAAGCACAAGCGAGGCAGAGGCGTGGACGACACGAACGCGTGGCGAGGAAAAGCGCGAATGACGCGTCCGCATGGATGACGCGATCGCGTGACATGCGCGATCTGCATAATCTGTAGGATTCGCTGGGGGTGATTTTGGACCCTATTTTGACCTAGTTTTCGGCCCAGAACAGCAGACTAGAGCCAGAGAACATGCAGAAACCAAAGACAACATTCATTCTACACAAGTTTTAGTTTTCAGATCTAGTTTTACTCCTCCCCTAGGTTTTTCTCTCTAGACATTGATAGTTCTTAGGATTTTATTTTCTCTAGCTTTTTGCATTGGGATATTGAGAAGAGTTATAACCTCATCAAGACTTCGTCATTTTAGTTTGTTTTCTTTACTTGGCTTACTCTTCCATGTTCTTTGCTTTGTTTAATTTTACCATTGGAATATTTTTAGGATTATTTAATACAAGGATCATTTTTATTTTTAATTGACTGTTTTAATTTTTATTTACAATATCTTTCTTTAATTCCTTTTTATATGCTATGAATTTTACCTTTACAATGAGTGAGTAGTTCCCTACTTGATGGGGAGTTGATTGAAAGGAACCCTTGAGTTGGAAGGTTCAAGAGAAATATTGTAATTGGGTTATTGTTGGTTTGCTCTCTAGTTCCTTACACCAATCCTCTCAAGAGTGGATTGGAACTTGTGAATAGAACAGTATTCCAACTTGTTTTACCTTCCCTTACTTAGTAAAGGATAACTAAACGAAATAACTCTAAATTGTCAATTAATCTTAAGAGTGTTCCATCAAGAATAGGGCTTCCATGTAATCAACTCCCAGTCAAGGCTTTTATTTACATTATTCAATTTCATCAATTTAATTTCCTATTTACTCAACTCAAACCTTTTCGAAAACATCTGATTAATAAATTAGCACCCCTTCCTGCAACTCGTTGGGAGACGACCTGGGATTCATACTCCCAGTATTTTAAATTTTAATTTTCTGTGACACCTTTCTAAATTGAGCGGTGGATTTCTGGCGAGTTAAGAACTATACTTGCAACGCGTATATTCTAATAATTTTTAATTCACCAATTTCTGCCCGCATCACGTTCGTTGCCTGATCCGAGCTTAGCCGCATTTGATCCTGAAATTGAAAGAACTATTTCACATATTAGGCGAGCTCGACGTCGATTAGCCTCTGAGGGTGGTGAAGTGATTGTTATCGATTCACCAGTTTCATCTGAGGGCGAATCTGAACCACCATCTGAGAGCGAAACAAGCTCCTTTACTACTGATTCAGTTGATTCACGTGCAGATAACATGGCAGTACCTAAGAGGATTACTCTCCAGGAAGCTGGAGTCCCAGATTTTACACTGCAGTCGTATCAAGTGCATCATCCAACTCTGGCTGCAGATTTTGAGCTGAAGACTGCACTAATCATCTTGATGCCCAAGTTTCATGGCTTACCTGCTCAGAAGCCTATCAAGCACCTAAGGGATTTTCAGACAGCCTGTTCTACTGTTAGGCGTCATGGTGCAAATAAAATTTCTATTCTGTTAACTGCCTTCCCATTTTCTCTTGAGGAAAAGGCGAGGGAGTGGTACTACTCCCAACCTGAAGCAACTGTTACCAACTGGGATACGCTCAGGAGAGAATTCTTGGAAAAATACTTTCTAGCTGAAGTTACAGATAGATTGAGAAAAGAGATCTCCTGCATTGTTCAAGGAGAATTAGAGACTCTTTATGAGTACTGGGATCGCTTTAAGAACCTTCTAGACGTATGCCCCCATCACATGATTGACAGGCTAGTGTTAATCAGTTACTTCACTCAGGGCATGAAGCCTAGGGATAAAACTACACTAGATGGTGCCAGTAATGGTTCTTTGAAGAAGTACAAGACCACAAATGAAGTACGGCAATTGATCAGTGACTTAGCAGAGTCTACCAAGAATCACAGGCACAGGAGCAACCACTCAAAAGCTATTGCAGAAGTTTCCTCTAGCACTGAGACTTCTGCTCTTACACAGAGTATATGTGAAATGCCCAACCTACTGAAGCAAATGCAGTTGAACCAACAACAACAAGCTCAAACTTTCCCACCACAATAAAGCCAACAGTTAGTTCCCCAAAGAGTATGCGGAATATGTGCTGATAATAGTCATTATACTGATGAATGCCCACAGCTCCAACAAGAAGACAACAGTGTGGCAGCTACTCATAACTTCTATGACCGCCCGAATCAAGGATACAACCAACAAGGAGGCAACTACAACCAAAGTGGGAACTATAACCAAGGATGGTAGGACAAATCCAACCAAGGTTGGAGAGATAATTCCAGTCACAAGGACCCCAGCATAACCAACAACAAGTTCCACAGATCACTTATCTTACTTCCTCATCAAATGACGAGATGCTTCATTCTCTTGCACAAGGACAACAAGACATGCAGACTACACTGAACTCTGCTCTAAATGGTCTGAATGCCACTTTACAAGCTCTCGCCACCCGGATAGATTCATTACCTGCTTCCACCAACCAACCTGCAAGCTCCATTGGAATTCCGTCTCAACCCTTACCTAATCCCAAGGGTGGCATCAATGCCATCACTTTGAGGTCCGGAACCACATTGCAAGAGAGGAACCAAGAGGAGCCAAGCGCGCTAGAACACGCCCCAACTGAGGATATGGTAGAAGTAAAAGATACTGAAGAGGAAGAGGAAGTACAAGACAAGGTTGAAGAAGAACTAGCTCAGCAAGGGAATGGAGTACCAAAGGATGCAGAAGCTGCAAGTGGTGCCATTCCTATCCTATTTCCACACCTTGCAAGGAAGTCCAGAAAGCAGACGAAACTTGATCCCAAAATGGTAGAAATTTTCAAAAAGGTTGAGGTAATTGTTCCCCTTTTTGATGTCATTCAGCAGGTACCTAAATATGCAAAGTTTCTAAAAGATTTATACATACATAAAGATAAAATTAATGAATTAGAAACTATTCCTTCAGGTAGTTCTATATCTGCTTTAATGGGAGGTATAATGTCATTGTCTATATATGATACTTTAAGGCTCCCTCCTTTAAAAAGGTCGGCAGCTCGTTTTGTGTTAGCAGATAAAAGCATTATTACAGTAGTTGGAATTGCTGAAGATGTATTAGTGAGCATTAAGGGGCTCACATTTCTCATTGACTTCTATATCCTGGAAATGCCCCCTAATGACTCAGGAAGACCATCATCAATCCAACTTGGAAGACCATTCCTGAAAACTTCGAAGTTCAAGCTGGATGCATTCTCAGGAACTTACTCCTTTGAAATAGATGACAGAACAGTGAGTTTCAGTTTAAATGAAGCTATGAAGCACCCTTCGGAAGATCATTCTATCTTCCAGTGCGACATCATTGATGAAACTGTAGCTGAAGTTCACCAAGAAAAAGTAGAAGAGAAGCACATGGAGCAAGGTCCAAGTGTCGGGACACCCTCTGAACATAATGAAGACACCTTGCCATTATCACTAAGCCCCGGATAATCCAAAGCATAGCCATGAGCAAAAATTAGAATTGAAGCCCCTCCCTCCACACCTCAAGTATGCATACCCTGATGATAATCAGAAGTTCCCAATTATCATTGCAAGGGAACTCACTTCACAACAGGAGGAGCAACTGCTTAGTGTGCTAAGGAAACATAAGAAAGCAATTGGGTGGAGCTTGGCGGATATCGTAGGCATCAGCCCTCAAATTTGTGAGCACAGAATATACTTAGAAGAGGAATCAAAACCCGTCTGTCAACCCCAAAGAAGATTGAATCCCACCATCTTAGAAGTTGTCAAGAAAGAAGTGACCAGGCTACTTGAAGCAGATATCATTTACCCCATCTCAGACAGTGAATGGGTCAGTCCAGTACAAGTGGTGCCCAAGAAGTCTGGAGTCATAATAGTAAAGAATGAGCATGAAGAGATCCTGACAACTAGAGTCCAGAATTCATGGAGGGTTTGCATTGACTATAGGCGTCTCAACCAAGCTACTCACAAGGATCACTACCCCTTGCCATTCATTAATCAGATGCTTGATCACTTGTCAGGTAAATCCCATTACTATTTTTTAGATGGTTATACAGGCTATTTTCAAATTCATATAGCTCCTGAAGATCAGGAGAAGACTACTTTTACATGTCCCTTTGGAACGTATGCATACAAAAGGATGCCTTTTGGCTTATGTAATGCACCGGCTACTTTCCAAAGATGCATGATGAGTATCTTTTAAGATCTTATTGAGAATTGTATGGAAGTATTTATGGATGATTTTAGTGTATATGGTGATTCGTTTAACCTTTGCTTGGATAGTTTAGCTAGAGTATTAGACAGGTGTGTTAGTTCAAACCTTGTATTGAATTTTGAAAAATGTCACCTTATGGTAAAACAAGGGATTGTTCTAGGACATGTTGTTTCTAATACTGGTATTTCTGTAGATCCAGCAAAGGTGGATGTCATTTCTAGTTTACCTTACCCCTCCTCCGTGAGGGAAGTCCGTTCGTTCCTTGGCCATGCAGGTTTTTACAGGAGATTTATTAAGGACTTCAGTAAGGTAGCATTACCTTTATCCAGACTATTGCAGAAAGATATTGAGTTCGAGTTCAATGAGGATTGCATGCAAGCATTTGATAAGCTGAAGATTGCCCTGACTCAAGCTCCAATTGTAAGAGGACCAGACTGGAGCCAGCCATCTGAAATTATGTGTGATGCCTCCAAGCATGCAGTAGGAGCAGCGCTAGCTCAGCGCGAAGGATTACTGAAGAAGCATGGGATTTTTCATAAAGTAGCAACAGCTTATCATCCCCAAACCAATGGACAAGCAGAAGTGTCTAACAGGGAGATTAAACGCATTCTGGAGAAGATAGTAAAGTCTCATAGAAAGGACTGGAGTGCTAGGCTACAAGATGTACTCTGGGCATATAGAATAGCATACAAGACACCCATTGGGATGAGCCCCTTCGGCTTAGTATACAGAAAGGCTTGCCACCTTCCAGTAGAGGTGGAACACAAGGCTTCTGGGCTGTGAGGGAATACAACATGAATTTTGAAGAAGCTGGTATTGAAAGGAAGCTGCAACTAGCAGAATTGGAGAATCTTCGCCTAGAAGCATATGACAACTCCAAGCGATACAAAGAGAAGATGAAGGCTGTCCATGACAAGCACATAAAAAGGAGAGAATTCAGACCAGGGGAGTTAGTTCTTTATAATTTCAGACTGAGGCTTATGCCAAGCAAACTAAGATCAAGATGGGAAGGTCCCTACAGAGTAGAAAAGGCAGAGCCATACGGAGTTTTTCACCTGCGTCATCCTTCTAGCTCCAAATTCATCAAGGTCAACGGACATCGCCTAAAGCTTTATCATGGAGAGAAGATTAAGGATCACAAAGAACTAGAGGTCTTCCTTTTGGAAGACCCACCAACAGAAGCAGAATGAGCTTGAAGAACGTCCAACTTAAGGACGTAAAAGCAAAGTGCTAGGTGGGAGACAACCCACCATGGTATGATCATTCCGTTTCAGTCTTAATTTTGTTTCGTTTTATTTTACTTTATTTTCTTAATTGACTATTCTCATAATCTCTGCATATAGTTTGCATTTGCATTTGCATTCTGCATAAAAAAAATTTGCAAGTGACGCGTCCGCGTCATAGGTGCATTCAAAACAAGGAAGAAAAGAAGCAGAGAGTCACGCAGGAGCGTGGCTGGAGGCGTGCCTTAGGCACAAACATGCCCATGCGAACGCGTCCTTGACGCGTCCGCGTCATTTGAAAAATAGCCTCCCACACATGACCTTGCAAAATCGACGTAAAGAGGTCTATGGCAGAGAGTTATGATGGAGTGGGGCTGGAATGGTGCTGGAAGCACAAGCCCTATCACGCAAACGCGTGCCCCACGCATCCGCATCATTTTTCAAAAAGATGCAATTCACACGTGCGCGTCACCCACGCGCACGCGTCACCCAGAATTTTTGTAATATGCGAACGAAACAGAGAGTTGCGCGTGCGCGAGGCTGCGCTAGCGCTAAAGGCATAAATCAGATCACGCATGCGCGTCACTCACGCGTCTGTGTCATCTGAAAATCGCGCCAACCGCGCGAACGCGTGCTCCACGCATCCATGTCACCTGCGCCGCACAGCTTATCCAGATCAGCGCCAGATATCTTATCTTTTGTTCCCCAATCCTAATCTTTTCTTTTCATTCTTCTTTCTTTCTTCTTCCTTCTTTCTTCTTTATTCTTTCTTATTTTTTACCTTTTTCTCCCCTCCCTTTCACATTCATTCTCAAGGTTCTTTTCTTTTCTTCTTCCCTTTTTACTTTTCCATTATTATTATTATTATTATTATTATTTATATTTTCTTCTTCTTTTAATTTTTACTTTCATACTCTATGTTTCCTTTTTCTTTTTTTTTCTTTTTACATTATTTTAATTGGTGATAGAAATTTATTTGGGTGATTGTTTTCTTCTGTATTTTGCTTGTGAGTTATTAAGGAATTATTTGACAATTAATATTACTTCTTAAGGGTTGTTTGCATGTTCAGATTCAATACTTTTAATAACATATTTACCATGCATGCTAAGTGTTTGTGAAAAAGTCCGTATGGCATTGTGCACTATTTTTAAATTATTCTACTACTCTAATGCATGTTTTTCATAAAACCCTTTTTCATATATTATTGACTGAATATAATTGTCAATACAAACAGGTTGTTAGTTTGAAAGAGTTGATAATCAAATTGGACAATTAATGCTTGATCTATGCTACTCATGGCTTTGCCAGCATGCCAATAAACATCTTGCATCTACTTGCCATAACATGCACTTGCTATATTTCCATTGATGAACTTCTCACATGTAGTCGCGACCATGTGTTAACGACATCCTTCTTTGTCGTGCATTGATTATCACTTACACCATCCTCTTCCTTGCTCGAACCCTTAGCTTTACATATTATTTTCCTTTTTCTTTTTCAGGATGGCCACCAAGAAAGGTAAAGAAAAAGCTACTCCCAAACCACCAGCAAGGAAAGGAACAAAAAGAGCACTAGCTGCAGAGCCATCTTCAACAGCAGTAAAACCCTCAACAAACAGAATCAAGAGGATCATCAAGGTCGATGAAAAAGAGAAAGCCTTTCCAGCAAAAGGACACTGCGAGGTTCACTAACCATTACTGTAAGCAGATGTTCCCCATCCTGGCTGACCAAAATTATAATAATGAGTACCTTCTCCTCCTTCCGACCAACATTGTTGAATTTGTTGAGCCCCGAATTGAACGAAAACAATGGGGATTCCTACGAAAATAGCCACGGCAGGTTAACCTTTCATGGGTAGTTGAATTCTACTCCAACCTTCACATGCCAACCATGCAATCTGTCTATGTCCGTCAGAAGCAAGTCCCCATAACTGAAGAAGCCATTCAGCAAGCTTTAGATCTTCCCCCTGCTCCAAAAGGATTGGTCGCATTCCAAGAAGCCTCATTCAAACGCCAGACATACCAATTTGACTGGGACGCCGTTCTCAGAGTTATAGCACAATCTGGCAGCAGATGGATCTATGGATACTATCGATCTCGACTTAAAGGCATATTGGCTTCAGGACTCACCTTGGAGGCTCGAGTATGGGCACAGATTATGTCCCATTACATTTTTCCGAGCACTCACGAGTCCTCCTTCACTGTAGACATGGCTGTTCTACTCTGGTGTATCCTTACAGACCAGCACCTCAATTTACCAAGACACATTCGGCATGCTATGGGACACATACAGATTGCAGGCAACCTACCTTTTCCTGCCTTGGTTTCAGATCTAGTCTCAGCAGTCAGAGTCTCCTACAGAGCTGGGGACACCAAGACCATCCTTCCACGGATGATCAGTACATCCCTAACGGGAAGTACGTCAGACCTCCAGCAGCCACTATCAACCGGAGCACAGAACCGGCCAAAGATATTCCTTCACCTTCTACATCACAAGCACCTTCAACAAACCAACTGCTCCATCAGATACTTGAAAAGTTAGACCGGCTTGACCGAAAAGGAAAGCAAAGGGAGCGCTGTAACAAGCGCCAATTTACATACCTCAAGGAGCTATTCGTTGGTAACCACCCACCTGAAGAAAATCCAAACACCCCGGACTCCACTTCATTTACAAGCACAGGGAGCCATGACGGTCTCGATTGTGGAGATGCTGCTACCAGCCCCCCTTTGTTCCTGACTGATGGCACCGAGGACGGTGCCAAGCTTTAAGTGTGGGGAGGTGATGAGTGGATAATTTATATAATTTTTGGCATTATTTTTAGGTATTTTTTAGTATATTTTTATTAGTTTTTATTCAAAATTCATATTTCTGGACTTTACTATGAGTTTATGTATTTTTCTATGATTTCAGGGATTTTTTGGCTGAAATTGAGGGACCTGAGCAAAAATCTGATTCAGAGGCTGAAAAAGGACTGCAGATGCTGTTGGATTCTAACCTCCCTGCACTCGGAGTGGATTTTCTGGAGCTACAGAAGCCCAATTGGCGCGCTCTCAATTTCGTTGGAAAGTAGAATTCTGGGCTTTCCAGCAACATATAATAGTTTATACTTTTCCCGAGATTTGATGGCCCAAACCGGCGTTCCAAGTCAGCATAAAAATTCTGGCATCAAAACGCCAGAACTGGCATAAAAGCTGGAGTTAAACGCCCAAATTGGCACAAAAGCTGGCGTTTAACTCTAAGAAAAGTCTCTACACATGAAAGCTTCAATGATCAGTCCAAGCACACACCAAGTGGGCCCGAAAATGTATTTCTGCATTAATTACTTATTTCTGTAACCCTAGGCTACTAGTTCTCTATAAATAGGACCTTTTGCTATTGTATTTTCATCTTTCAATCAATCTTTGAACCATGCTTTGATGATTGAACCCTCTTTGGAGTCTGGACATTCGGCCATGCCTAGACCTTCTTTTATTTATGTATTTTCAACGATGGAGTTTCTACACACCATAAATTAAGGTGTGGAGCTCTGCTGTTCTTCATGAATTAATGCAAAGTACTATTGTTTTTCTATTCAACTCAAGCCTATTTCTTCTCTAAGATATTCATTCACACTCAAGAACATGATGAATGTGATGATTATGTGACACTCATCACTATTCTCACCTATGAACGCGTGCCTAACAACCACTTCCGTTCTACATGCAAACAAGCTTGAATGTGTATCTCTTGGGTTTCTAATCTCAGATTAAAACCTTTGTGGTATAGGCTAGAATGATTGGCGGCCATTCCTGAGATCCGGAAAGTCTAAACCTTGTCTATGGTATTCCGAGTAGGATCTGGGAAGGGATGACTGTGACGAGCTTCAAACTCGCGAGTGTTGGGCGTAGTGACAGACGCAAAAGGATCAATGGATCCTATTCCAACATGATCGAGAACCGACAGATGATTAGCCGTGCGGTGACAGTGCATTTGGACCATTTTCACTGAGAGGACGGGAGGTAGCCATTGACAACAGTGAAACCCAACATACAGCTTACCATGGAAAGGAGTATGAATGATTGGATGAAGACAATAGGAAAGCAGAAGTTCAGGAGGAACAAAGCATCTTCATATGCTTATCTGAAATTCTCACCAATGAATTACATAAGTACCTCTATCTTATTTTATATTTTATTCATATTTTAATTATCAATTCTCCATAACCATTTGAATTCGCCTGACTGAGATTTACAAGATGACCATAGCTTGCTTCAAGCCGACAATCTCCGTGGGGTCGACCCTTACTCACGTAAGGTTTATTACTTGGACGACCCAGTGCACTTGCTGGTTAGTTGTGCGGAGTTGTGAAAAAGAAGTGAGATTACAATTGTGCGTACCAAGTTGTTGGTGCCATTGAAGATCACAATTTCGTGCACCAAGTTTTTGGCGCCGTTGCCGGGGATTGTTTGAGTTTGGACAATGGACGGTTCATCTTGTTGCTTAGATTAGGTAACTTTATTTTATTTTTATTCTTCAGAATTTTTAAGAATGAATTCTAGAGTTTCAGATGATGTTTTTATCATCACAAAAGCTGATTGATTCTCATCAATTTGGCTGTTGTATGTAATGTCCTGCTGAAGCTTGGCTAGCCATGTCTAATCTTTTTAGACTGAAGCTTTAGACTAACATTGCATGATTCTTGGAATTCTTGTTAAGAATTTTGAAATCTTTATTTTCTTTTCCAAATAATTTTCGAAAAATTACAAAAAAAAATTTATAAAATCATAAAAACCAAAAATAATTTATGTTTCTTGTTTGAGTCTAGTGTCAATTTTTAAGTTTGGTGTCCTGCATGTTTTATTTAATTTCTTGCAATTTTCGAATATATGCATTATGTTCTTCATTAATCTTCAAGTTATTCTTGATGATTTCCTTGCTCTGATCTTTAAATTCTCTTGTCTTGTGTGTTTTGTTATTTTTCATATACATTCTCAATTTGTTGTTATCCCTAGTATACAAATTTATAAGTTTGGTGTCCTGCATGCATTATTTGTTTTGATCTTAGTTTTCCATGATTAGTTGCATTTTGATTGTTTATAATCATTAAAAAATTCAAAAAATTTTCAAAATTATGTCTTTTCAAGTCCATAACACAGAGAATTGAAGATTCAGAACATGCAACAGAGGAATTACACAGAAAAAGTTGGGCATTCAAAACGCCCAGTGAGGAAGGAAAATTGGCATTTAAACGCCAGCTAGGGTACCTGGCTGGGCGTTAAACGCCCAAAATGGTAGTATTTTGGGCGTTAAACGCCAGAATGGATACCATTCTGGGCATTTAACGCCAGAAGGGCACAGGAGGGAAGATTTTATTTTTAATTCAAATCTTTTTTAAAATTTTCATAATTTTTCAAAATCAAATCTTTTTCAAATCATATCTTTTCAATCATATCTTTTCAAAATCAAATCCTTTCCATTTTTTTACTATTTTCGAAAATCCTTGCTAACAATTAGTGATTTGATTCAAAAATTTCTTCCTTGTTAAGAAAGGTTCAATATTTGAATTTTAGAATCATATCTTTTAAATTTCTTATTAGCCAACACATTAATTTTAAAAATCAAATCTTTTTAATTGTTTGTCAATCATATCTTTTTAAAACCATATTTTCTCAATCATATCTTCTCAACCACATCTTTTTCAAAAATGATTTTCAATCATATCTTTTTTATTCCCAATTTCAAAATCTTTTTCAAAACCACTTAACTACTTTCTCAATTTTAATTTTCGAAAATCATCAACCAATTTTTCAAAATTTCTTTTAATTAAAAAGTTTTTTCTCACATTCTTCTATTTAAGGGACTAACACTCCTCCTCAATGTGTAATTCGAACTCTCTCCCTCTTGATATGTTCGAATTCTCTCATCTCTACCTCCTCCTTCTATTCTTCTCTTCCTCTGACACCTCAAGGAATCTCTATACTGTGACATAGAGGATTCCATACTTTCTTTCTCCCCTCTTTCATATGAGCAGGTGCAAAGACAAAGGCATTCTTGTTGAAGCTGATCCTGAACCTGAAAAGACCTTGAAGAGAAAGCTAAGAGAAGCTAAAGCACAACTCTTTGGAGAGGACCTAACAGAAATTTTCAAACAAGAAGAAGCCATGGCAGCCGAAAACAGCAACAATGCCAACAATGCAAGGAAGGTGCTTGGTGACTTTACTGCACCTACTCCCGACTTCTATGGGAGAAGCATCTCTATCCCTGCCATTGGAGCAAACAACTTTGAGCTTAAGCCTCAATTAGTTTCTCTAATACAACAGAATTGCAAGTTTCATGGACTTCCATTGGAAGATCCTCATCAGTTCTTAGCTAAATTCTTGCAAATCTGTAACACTGTCAAGACCAATGGGGTTGATTCCGAGGTCTATAGGCTTATGCTTTTTCCATTTGCTGTGAGAGACAGAGCTAGAATATGGTTGGATTCGCAACCTAAGGAAAGCATAAACTCTTGGGAAAAGCTAGTCAGTGCTTTTCTGGCCAAATTCTTTCCACCTCAAAAATTGAGTAAGCTAAGAGTGGAGGTCCAGACCTTCAGACAGAAAGAAGGTGAATTCCTCTATGATGCTTGGAAAAGATACAAGAAATTGATCAGAAGGTGTCCTTCTGACATGCTTTCAGAATGGAGCATCATAGGTATCTTCTATAGTCTGTCTGAACTGTCCAAGATGTCATTGGACAGCTCTGCTGAAGGATCTCTTCATCTGAAGAAGACGCCTACAGAAGCTCAGGAACTCATTGAAATGGTTGCAAATAACCAATTCAGGTACACTTCTGAAAGAAATCCTGTGAATAATGGGACAAATCAAAAGAAAGGAGTTCTTGAGATTGATACTCTGAATGACATATTGGCTCAGAACAAAATATTGACTCTGCAAGTCAATATGATTTTTCAGCATTTGTCTGGCATGCAAGCAGTAACAGGCAGTACCAAAGAAGCTTCATCTGAAGGAGAAGCTTATGATTCTGAGAACCCAGCAATGGAAGAGGTGAATTACATGGGAGAACCCTATGGAAACACCTATAATTCTTCATGGAGAAATCACCCAAATCTCTCATGGAAGGAGCAACAGAGGCCTCAACAAGGCTTCAACAACAGTAATGGTGGAAGAAATATGTTTAGCAATAGCAAGCCTTTTCCATCATCTTCTCAGCAAAAGACAGAGAATTCTAAGCAGAGCCACTCTGACTTAGCAACTGTAGTCTCTGATCTATCTAAGACCACTCAAAGTTTCATGACTGAAACAAGGTCCTCTATTAAAAATTTAGAGGCACAAGTAGGTCAGCTGAGTAAGAAAATTACTGAACTCCCTCCTAGTACTCTCCCAAGCAATACAGAAGAAAACCCAAAGAGAGAATGCAAGGCCATAAACACGTCCCACATGGCTGAATTTATAGAGGAGGGAAAGGCAGTGATTTCCACTGAGGAAGACCTCAATGGACGTCCACTGGCCTCCAAGGAGTTCCCTAATGAGGAACCATGGGAATCTGAGGCTCATACAGAGACCATAGAGGTTCCATTAAACTTGCTTCTGCCATTCATGAGCTCTGATGAGTATTCTTCCTCTGAAGAGGATGAAGATGTTACTGAAGAGCAAGTTGCTAAGTACCTTGGAGCAATTATGAAGCTAAATGCCAAGTTATTTGGTAATGAGACTTGGGAGGATGAACCCCCCTTGCTCACCAAAGAACTGGATGACTTGACTAGGCAGAGATTACCTTAGAAGAGACAGGATCCTGAAAAATTCTCAATACCTTGTACCATAGGTACCATGACCTTTGAGAAGGCTCTGTGTGACCTAGGGTCAAGTATAAACCTTATGCCTCTCTCTGTGATAGAGAAGCTAGGGATCCGTGAGGTACAAGCTGTAAGAATCTCACTAGAGATGGCAGACAATTCAAAGAAACAGGCTTATGGACTTGTAGAGGATGTCTTGGTAAAGGTTGAAGGCCACTACATCCCTACTGATTTCATAATCCTAGACACTGGGAAGTGTATGGATGAATCCATCATCCTTGGCAGATCCTTCCTAGCCATAGTAAAAGCTGTGATTGATGTTGACAGAGGAGAATTGGTCCTTCAAGTGAATGAGGACTCCCTTGTGTTTAAAGCTCAAGGATCTCCCTCTGTAACCATGAATATGAAGCATGAAAAGCTTCTCTCAATGCAGAGTCAAATAGAACCCCATGTTCAAACTCTAAGTTTGGTGTTAAGAGGCCATCATCATGCTTTGAGTATCTGTGAGGCTCCATGAGAGCCCACTGTCAAGCTATTGACATTAAAGAAGCGCTTGTTGGGAGGCAACTCAATTTTATTTAATCATATCTATTTATTTTTCATTGTTATTTTATGTTTTCTGTAGGTTGATGATCATGTGAAGCCACAAAAATAACTGAAAAAGCAAAAACAGAATGAAAAATAGTATTAAAAATAGCACACCCTGGAGGAGAAGTTTACTGGCATTTAAACGCCCAGTCTGGCACCATTCTGGGCGTTTAACGCCAAAAAAGGGCACCAGACTAGCGTTTAACGCCAGAAATGGACATAGAGCTGGTGTTTAAACGCCAGAAAGGGGAGAAAAGCTGGCGTTTAACACCAGGATTGGAAATCAAGGGGGCGTTTACACCTACATGGTGCAGGGATGAGAAATCCTTGACACCTCAGGATCTGTGGACCCCACAGGATCCCCACCTACCTCCTCTCTCTCTCTCTTCTTCACACCTTCCCATAACACCCTTCCCCAAATACCCTTCACCAATCACCTCAATACCTCTTCCCCAAAAACCCCTCACCTATCTAATCCTACCCTCTTCTCCATAAACTCTTCACCAATCCACATCCATCCACCATAGATCTCCACCTACCTCACCATTCAAATTCAAACCACTTTCCCTCCCAAACCCACCCATACATGTCTGAACCCTACCCCTCTCTCCACTCCTATATAAACTGGTGCACGAAATTGTGATCCCTGGGGTTGTAAAATTTATTGTTCGTTCTCTCCCTGGCAATGGCGCCAATAACTGGTGCACAATACCATGGTCCAAACATAACTTCACAACTTCGCACAACTAACCAGCAAGTGCACTGCATCGTCCAAGTAATAAAACCTTACGTGAGTAAGGGTTGATCCCACGGAGATTGTTGGTATGAAGCAAGCTATGGTCATCTTGTATATCTCAGTCAGGCGGATATCAAATGGTTATGGAGTTTTCGAAAATTAATAATAAATTAACAGAAAATAAAGATAGAAATACTTATGTAATTCATTGGTGAGAATTTCAGATAAGTGTATAGAGATGCTTTCGTTCCTCTGAACCTCTGCTTTCCTGCTGTCTCCATCCAATCAGTCTTACCCCTTTCCATGGCAAGCTTTATATAGGGCATCACCGTTGTCAATGGCTACATCCCATCCTCTCTGTGAAAAAGGTCCAAATGCTCTGTCACGGCATGGCTAATCATCTGGAGGTTCTCGATCATACTGGAATAGGGTTCACCCTCCTTTTGCGTCTGTCACTATGCCCAGCACTCGCAAGTTTGAAGTTCGTCACAGCCATCCCTTCCCAGATCCTACTCGGAATACCACAGACAAGGTTTAGACTTTCCGGATCTTAGGAATGGCCATCCATGGGTTCTAACTTATACCACGAAGATACTAATAACTCGGACTCGGTCCCCTGTATTAGATATCTAAGAGATATTCATTCTAGCTTGTTTGCATGTAGAACGGAAGTGTTTGTCAGGCACGTATTCGTGAGTGAGAATGATGATGAGCGTCGCATAATCATCACATTCATCATGTTCTTGGGAACGAATGGATATCTTAGAAGCAGAATAAGTTGAATTGAATAGAAAAATAGTGGTACTTTGCATTAAATCATGAGGAACAGCAGAGCTCCACACCTTAATCTATGGAGTACAAAAACTCTACCGTTTGAAGATACATAAGTGATAATGGTCTAGGCATGGCCGAATGGCCAGCCCCCATGAAAGTCTAAGATAGCATAAAACTGATCAAAAGATCCCCTATACTATAGTAAAAAGTCCTATTTATACTAAACTAGTTACTAGGGTTTACAGAAGTAAGTAATTGATGCATAAATCCACTTCTGGGGCCCACTTGGTGTGTGCTTGGGCTGAGCTTGAAGTTTACACATGGAGAGGTCATTCTTGGAGTTGAACGCCAGTTTGTAACGTGTTTCTGGCGTTTAACTCTGGTTTGTGACGTGTTTCTAGCGTTTAACTCCAGACTGCAGCGTAGAACTGGTGTTCAATGCCCTTTTGCATTGTCTAACTCGGCCAAAGTATACAGTATTATATATTGCTGGAAATCCCTGGATGTCTACTTTCCAACGCAATTGGAAGCGCGCTATTTTGAGTTCTGTAGCTCCAGAAAATCCACTTTGAGTGCAGGGAGGTCAGAATCCAACAACATCAGCAGTCCTTCTTCTACCTCTGAATCTGATTTTTGCTCAAGTCCCTCAATTTCAGCCAGAAAATACCTGAAATCATAGAAAAACACACAAACTCATAGTAAAGTCCAGAAATGTGAATTTAACATAAAAACTAATAAAAACATCCCTAAAAGTAACTAGATCCTACTAAAAACATACTAAAAATAATGCCAAAAAGCGTATAAATTATCCGCTCATCATAAACCCATCTTCCCTCATTCATTTTCACACATCATACACACTACGTCTCCCCCTTGGCCGAACCACAAAACCCCCTCCATCTCCTCCATTTTCTTCTTCTACTCTTTTTTTTCTTCTTTTGCTCGAGGACGAGCAAACCTTCTAAGTTTGGTGTGGTAAAAGCTAAAGCTTTTTATTTTTCCATAACAATTTATGGCACCTAAGGCCAGAGAAACCTCTAGAAAGAGGAAAGGAAAGGCAAAAGTTTTTGCCTCTGAGTCATGAGAGATGGAGAGATTCATCTCAAAGGTACATCAAGACCACTTCTATGAAGTTATGGCCAAAAAGAAGGTGATCCCCGAGGTCAATTTCAAACTCAAAAAGGATGAATATCCGATGATCCGACATGAGATTCGAAGAAGAGGTTGGGAAGTTCTCACCAACCCCATTCAACAAGTCAGAATCTTAATGGTTCAAGAGTTTTATTCCAATGCATGGATCACCAAGAACCATGATCAAAGTGTGAACCCGGACCCAAAGAATTGGCTTACAATGGTCAGGGGGAAATGCTTAGATTTTAGTCCGAAAAATATAAGGTTGGCATTCAACTTGCCCATGATGCAAGGAGATGCACGCCCCTACACTAGAAGGGTCAACTTTGATCAAAGGTTGGACCAAGTCCTCATAGACATTTGTGAAGAGGGCGCTCAATGGAAGAGAGATTCAAGAGGGAAGCCAGTTCAACTAAGAAGTCATGACCTCAAGTCCGTGGCTAGGGGATGGTTGGAGTTCATCCAACGCTCAATTATTCCTACTAGCAACCGGTCTGAAGTTACTATAGATCGGACTATCATGATCCATAGCATCATGATTGGAGAGAAAGTAGAAGTTCATGAGGTTATATCCCTAGAACTCTACAAGGTGGCGGACAAGTCCTCTACTTTGGCAAGATTAGCCTTCCATCATCTCATTTGTCACCTCTGCAATTCAGCTGGAATTAACATAGAGGAAGACATCCTCATTGATGAGGACAAGTCCATCACTAAGAAAAGGATAGAGCAAACAAGAGAGCCCACTCATGGACAAGAGCATGAGGAAATTCCTTATCATGAAATCCCTGAGATGCCTCAAGGGATATATTTTCCTCCACAAATTTATTGGGAGCAAATCAACACATCCCTAGGAGAATTAAGTTCCAACATGGGACAACTAAGGATGGAGCACCAAGAGCATTCCATCCTCCTCCATGAAATTAGAGAAGACCAAAGAATCATGAGGGAGGAGCAACAAAGGCAAGGAAGAGACATTGAGGAGCTCAAACACTCCATAAGATCTTCAAGAGGAAGAACAAGCCGCCATCACTAAGGTGGACCCGTTCTTTAATTTCCTTGTTCTTATTTTTCTGTTTTTCGAAAATTATGCTTTATGTTTTATTTATGTTTTGTGACTTATTACATGATCACTAGTGTCTAGGTGTCTATGCCTTAAAGCTATGAATGTCCTATGAATCCATCACTTTTCTTAAATAAAAAGTGTTTTTAATTGAAAAAAGAAAAAGAAGTACATGAATTTCGAATTTTAAAACAGATTAATTATTTTGATGTGGTGGCAATACTTTTGTTTTTCTAAATGAATGCTTGAACAGTGCATATTTTTGAATTTGTTATTCATGAATGTTAAAAATTGTTGGCTCTTGAAAGAATGATGAAAAAAGGAGAAATGCTATTGATAATCTCAAAAATCATAAAATTGATTCTTGAAGCAAGAAAAAGCAGTGAAAAGCTTACAGAAAAAATATATGCGAAAAAAAAAGAGGCAAAAAATAAAGAAAAAAAAGAGAGAAAAAAAGAAAGAAAAAGCAAGCAGAAAAAGCCAATAGCCTTTTAAACCAAAAGGCAAGGGTAAAATAAAAAGGATCCAAGGCTTTGAGCATCAGTGGATAGGAGGGCCCACAGGAACAAAATCCTGGCCTAAGCGGCTAAATCAAGCTGTCCATAACCATGTGCTTGTGGTGTGAAGGTGTCAAATGAAAAGCTTGAGACTGAGCGGTTAAAGTCATGGTCCAAAACAATAAGAGTGTGCTTAAGAGCTCTGGACACCTCTAATTGGGGACTCTAGCAAAGCTGAGTCACAATCTGAAAAGGTTCACCCAGTTATGTGTCTGTGGCATTTATGTATCCGGTGGTAATACTGGAAAACAAAATGTTTAGGGTCACGGCCAAGACTCATAAAGTAACTGTGTTCAAGAATCAACATACTGAACTAAGAGAATCAATAACACTATCTAAATTCTGAGTTCCTATAGATGCCAATCATTCTAAACTTCAAAGGATAAAGTGAGATGCCAAAACTGTTCAGAAGTAAAGAGCTAATAGCCCCGCTCATCTAATTAAGACTGATCTTCATAGATGTTTTTGGAATTCATTGTATATTCTCTTCTTTTTACCCTATTTAATTTTCAGTTTCTTGGGGACAAGCAACAATTTAAGTTTGGTGTTGTGATGAGCGGATAATTTATACGACTTTTGGCAATGTTTTTAGGTAGTTTTTAGTATATTTTAATTACTTTTTAGTATATTTTTATTAGTTTTTATTCCTACTAAAAATATACTAAAAACATTGCCAAAAAGCGTATAAATTATCCGCTCATCACAACACCAAACTTAAATTGTTGCTTGTCCCCAAGCAACTGAAAATCAAATAGGATAAAAAGAAGAGAATATACTATAAATTCCAAACTATCAATGAAACATAGCTCCAATCAGATGAGCGGGACTTGTAGCTTTTTGCCTCTTGAATAGTTTTGGCATCTCACTTTATCCATTGAGGTTCAGAATGATTGGCATCTATAGGAACTCAGAGTTCAGATAGTGTTATTGATTCTCCTAGTTCAGTATGTTGATTCTTGAACACAGCTACTTTATGAGTCTTGGCCGTGGCCCTAAGCACTTTGTTTTCCAGTATTACCACCGGATACATAAATGCCACAGACACATAATTGGGTGAACCTTTTCAGATTGTGACTCAGCTTTGCTAAAGTCCCCAATTAGAGGTGTCCAGGGTTCTTAAGAACACTCTTCTTTTGCTTTGGACCTTGACTTTAACCGCTCAGTCTCAAGTTTCACTTGACACCTTCACGCCACAAGCACATGGTTAGGGACAGCTTGGTTTAGCCGCTTAGGCCGGGATTTTATTCCTTTAGGCCCTCCTATCCACTGATGCCCAAAGCCTTGGGATCCTTTTTATTACCCTTGCCTTTTGGTTTTAAGGGTTATTGGCTTTTTTCTCTTGCCTTTAGGTTTTAAGAGCTTTTGGCTTTTCTGCTTGCTTTTTTTTTTCTTTTTGCCATTTTTTTTCTGCAAGCTTTTTCTATTCACTGCTTTTTCTTGCTTCAAGAATCATTTTTATGATTTTTCAGATTATCAAATAACATGTCTCCTTGTCATCATTCTTTCAAGAGCCAACATATTTAACATTCTAAAACACCAACTTCAAAAGACATATGCACTGTTCAAGCATTCATTCAGAAAACAAAAAGTATTGTCTCCACATCAATATAATTAAACTAAGTTCAAGGATAAATTTAAAACTCATGTACTTCTTGTTCTTTTGTAATTAAAACATTTTTCATTTAAGAGAGGTGATGGATTCATATTCACTACTTTAAGGCATAGACACTTAGACACTAATGATCATGTAATAAAGACACAAACATAGATAAATATTTAACATAAGAAAACAAAAAACAGAAAATTTAAGAACAAGGAATGAGTCCACCTTAGTGATGGTGGCGTTTCCTTCTTGAGGAACCAATGATGTCCTTGAGCTCTTCTATGTCTTTTCCTTGTCTTTGTTGCTCCTCCCTCATAGCTCTTTGATCTTCTCTAATTTCATGGAGTATGATGGAGTGCTCTTGATGTTCCACCCTTAATTGTCCCGTGTTGGAACTTAGTTCTCCTAGGGAGGTGTTGATTTGCTCCCAAAAATTCTGTGGAGGAAAGTGCATCCCTTGAGGTATCTCAGGGATTTCTTGATGATGAGCTTCCTCACGTGTTTCTTGAGCTCCATGAGTGGGCTCTCTTGTTTGCTCCATCCTTTTCTTAGTGATGGGCTTCTCTTCCTCAATGGGAATGTCTCCTTCTATGAAAGCTCCAGCTGAGTAACATAGATGGAAAATAAGATGAGGGAAAGCTAGCCTTGCCAAGGGGGAGGGCTTTTCGGCTATTTTGTAGAGTTCAAGGGAGATGACTTCATGAACTTCTACTTCCTCTCCAATCATGATGCTATGAATCATGATGGCTCGATCCACAGTAACTTCAGATCGGTTGCTAGTGGGAATGATGGAGCGTTGGATGAACTCCAACCATCCTCTAGCCACAGGCTTGAGGTCCAGTCTTCTAAGTTGAACCGGTTTGCCTTTTGAGTCAATCTTCCATTGATCTCCTTCCACACATATGTCCATGAGGACTTGGTCCAACCTTTGATCAAAGTTGACCCTTCTAGTGTAGGGGCGTGCATCTCCTTGCATCATAGGCAAGTTAAACGCCAACCTCACATTTTCTGGACTAAAATCTAAGTATTTCCCCCAAACCATGGTGAGATAATTCTTTGGGTTCGGGTTCTTACTTTGATCATGGTTCCTAGTGATCCATGCATTAGCATAGAACTCTTGAACCATTAGAATTCCGACTTGTTGGATGAGTTTTGTTAGAACTTCCTAACCTCTTCTTTGGATTTCTTGTCGGATTTCCGGATACTCATTTCTCTTGAGTTTGAAAGGACCTCGGGGATCACCTTCTTCTTGGCCACAACATCATAGAAGTGGTCTTGATGGGCTTTGGAGATGAATCTTTCCATCTCTCATGACTCGAAGGTGGAAGCTTTTGTCTTCCCTTTGCCTTTTCTAGAGGATTCTCCGGTCTTAGGTGCCATGGTAATGGAAAAACAAAAAGCATTATGCTTTTACCACACCAAACTTAGAATATTGCTCGCCCTCGAGTAAGAGAAGAAAGAAGAGATGAATAAGAAGAAGAATTGGAGGAGAGGGAGAGAGGTTTGTGTTTTGGCTAAGAAGAGGAAGAGAGGGTTGTGTTGTGTGAAAATGAAGAAGAATGGAGGGGTTTATATAGTGAAGGGAGAGGGGTAAGGTTCGGCCATTTAGGGTGGGTTTGGGTGGGAAAGTGATTTTGAATTTTGAAGGTAGGTGGGGTTTATGAGGTAGGTTTATGGGGAAGAGTGGATGGATGTGAGTGGTGAATAGGTAATAGGGAAGAGAGCTTGAGGTGATTGGTGAAGGGTTTCGGGGAAGGGTGTTTATTGGGAAGAGAGGATGAACATTGAGAAGAGGGAAGAGTATGAGTGGAGGTAGGTGGGGATCCTGTGGGGTCCACAGAAGCTGAGATGATTCTGTGGGGTCCACAGATCCTGAGGTGTCAAGGAATTGCATCCCTGCACCAATTAGGCATGTAAAATGCCTTTGCATGCAATTCTGGCGTTTAAACACCGAATTGGTGCTTGTTCTGGGCGTTCAGCGCCCAGATGCAGCATGTTTCTGGCGTTCAGCGCTAGCTTTCCTCAGTGTGCATTCCTGGCGTCTGAACGCCAGGATGCTGCTTGTTTTGGGCGTTAAACACCAAATCCATGCTCTGTTCTGGCATTGAACGCCAGCCAGATGCTTCTTACTGGCGTTTAAACGCTAGTAAGCCCTTCCTCCAGAATGTGATTTTT
Source organism: Arachis hypogaea (assembly GCF_003086295.3). Classification (NCBI taxonomy): domain Eukaryota; kingdom Viridiplantae; phylum Streptophyta; class Magnoliopsida; order Fabales; family Fabaceae; genus Arachis; species Arachis hypogaea. The sequence continues at coordinate 78,590,090 of NC_092055.1, forward strand.
CTTCTGCTATTTTTGATTCTGTTTTTGAATTTTTCTATTTATTTTGTGACTCCATATGATCATGAACCTAATAAAATATGAAAGAACAATAAAATAAAAATAAAATTAGATAAATAAAAATTGGGTTGCCTCCCAACAAGCGCTTCTTTAATGTCAATAGCTTGACAGTGGGCTCTCATGGAGCCACACAGGTGATCAGGTCAATTTTATAGACTCCCAACACCAAACTTAGAGTTTGGATATGGGAGTTCAACACCAAACTTAGAGTTTGGCTGAGGCCTCCCAACACCAAACTTAGAGTTTGACTGTGGGGGCTTTAGTTGACTCTGTACTGAGAGAAGCTTACTGTGCCTCTTTTCCATGTTTACAGAAGGATGTCCTTGAGTTTTAAATACAAGGGAGTCCTCATTCAATTGAAGGACTAGTTCACCTCTGTCAACATCAATCACAACTCTTACTGTGGCTAGGAAGGGTCTTCCAAGGATGATGGATTCATCCTCATCCTTCCCAGTATCTAGGATTATGAAATCAGCAGGGATGTAAAGGCCTTCAACCTTTACTAATATGTCCTCTACTTGTCCATAAGCCTGTTTTCTGGAATTGTCTGCCATCTCTAATGAGATTTTAGCAGCTTGTACCTCAAAGATTCCCAGTTTCTCTATTACAGAGAGTGGCATGAGGTTTATTCCTGACCCAAGGTCACACAGAGCCTTCTCAAAGGTCATGGTGCCTATGGTGCAAGGTATTAAGAACTTTCCAGGATTCTGTTTCTTTTGAGGCAATTTCAGTTGATTCAGATCACTCAGTTCATTGGTGAACAAGGGAGGTTCATCTTCCCAAGTCTCATTGCCAAATAATTTGGCATTCAGCTTCATGATTGCACCAAGGTACTTGGCAACTTGCTCTTCAGTAACATCTTCATTCTCTTCAGAAGAAGAATACTCATCAGAGCTCATGAATGACATAAGGAGGTTTAATAGAATCTCTATGGTCTCCAGATGAGCCTCAGAGTCCTTTGGTTCCTCAGAGGGAAACTCCTTATTGATCTCTGGACGTCCTAGGAGGTCTTCCTCACTGGGATTCACGTCCTCCTCCTCTTTTGTGGTTTCGGCCATGATGGTCATTTCAATGGCCTTACACTCTCCTTTTGGATTTTTTTCTGAATTGCTTGGGAGAGTACTAGGAGGGGTTTCAGTGATCCTTTTACTCAGCTGGCCCACTTGTGCTTCCAGATTTCTAATGGAAGACCTTGTTTCATTCATGAAACTTAGAGTGGCCTTAGATAGATCAGAGACTATGTTTGCCAAGCTAGATGGGGTCTGCTCAGAACTCTCTGTCTTTTGCTGAGTGGATGATGGAAAAGGCTTGCTATTGCTAAACCTATTTCTTCCACTATTATTAAAGCCTTGTTGAGGCTTTTATTGATCCTTCCATGAGAGATTTGAGTGATTTCTCCATGAGGGGTTATAGGTGTTTCCATAAGGTTCACCCATATAATTTACCTCTGCTATTGCAGGGTTCTCAGGATCATAAGCTTCTTCTTCAGAAGATGCCTCTTGAGTACTGTTGGATGCAGCTTGCATTCTATTCAGACTCTAAGAAATCATATTGACTTGCTGAGTCAATATTTTATTCTGAGCCAATATAGCATTCAGAGTATCAATTTCAAGAACTCCTTTCTTTTGAGGCGTCCCATTACTCACAGGATTCCTCTCAGAAGTGTACATGAACTGGTTATTAGCAACCATATCAATGAGTTCTTGAGCTTCTGCAGGCGTTTTCTTTAGGTGAATGGATCCACCTGCAGAAGTATCCAATGACATCTTAGCTAATTCAGACAGACCATCATAGAATATATCCAGGATGGTCCATTCTGAAAGCATGTCAGAAGGACACTTTTTGGTCAGTTGCTTATATCTCTCCCAAGCTTCATAGAGGGATTCACCTTCTTTCTGTATGAAGGTTTGAACATCCACTCTAAGCTTACTCAGCTTTTGAGGAGGAAAGAACCTGGCTAAGAAAGCCGTGACCAGCTTATCCCAAGAGTTCAGGCTGTCTTTGGGTTGAGAATCCAACCATACTCTAGCTCTGTCTCTTATAGCAAACGAGAAAAGCATAAGCCTATAGACTTCAGGATCTACTCCATTAGTCTTAACAGTATCACAGATCTGCAAGAATTCAGTTAAGAACTGAAAGGGATCTTTAGATGGAAGTCCATGAAACTTGCAGTTCTGTTGCATCAGAGAAACTAGTTGAGGTTTAAGCTCAAAATTGTTTGCTCCAATGGTAGGGATGGAGATGCTTCTTCCATGTAAATTGGAATTTGGTGCAGTAAAGTCACCAAGCATTCTCCTTCCATTGTTATTATTTTCGGTTGCCATCTCCTCTTCCTGTTCGAAAATTCCTGTAAGGTTGTCTCTGGATTACTGTATTTTAACTTCTTTTAGTTTCTGTTCATACCCGGGGTCAAGCTGTCCGAACCGGGATGTTCAGTAGCGAAGCGACCGACCTGTTCAGGTCAAGCAGACCGACTTCTTTACGAAGAAGTCGGTCAAATCGACAGCAAAGTCCAATAAAAGGGCCCAAATAGAGGAACACGACCCAGAATCCAAAGGCAATCCCAGCCTATAGTGATAAAGGCGGTTCCCTTGAAGATAAGCTGACTTCACTCAAGATAAGATAAGATAAGATAACTAACTTATCTTACCAGAAAGGTCAGCCCACGCTACTATAAATACACTGGAGCACCCAGGTATAACTCATACTCTAATTCTACATAAAAACCTGCTTAATACCCATGCTAACTTAAGCATCGGAGTCTCTTGTAGGTACCCCCCACCCTCCGGTGGCCAAGGATCAGCAGTGCAGCAAGTCCAACGAGTCGGACCCAACAGCTCCGGCCGTCATCAGCCAGCCGGACACGTCATCTCCGACCAGTACAGAAGATCTCATCCGAGATCGACCTCCAGTTTCAGGTAACCCTCGGAACATTGGCGCCGTTGCCGGGGAACCTGGAAGTCATCCCAAAACCATGGTGGACGGCCATGACAACGACCACGATTCAGATCTGGAAAACAGAACGCCACACAAGAACGCGGACACTACGCTAAAGGATACCCCGGAATCCAACGGAGACAAAAACTCACCAAATCCGGGAGCCATGGAAGCACTCCAAGATCGTTTGAAGCAGCTAGAGAAAGAAACCCAGCAACAACGAGAGATCGGAAAAGATCTACAAAGAGAAGTATGGCGACGTCGAGAACTAAAAGAAAAACTACAGCAATTAGAAGCCGACCTCAAAACAAAAGCTCCTCGGACCACTCCTGAAGAAAAACCACACAAAGAACAGGACCCATTCACCAGGGAAATCATGAAGACCAAAATTCCAAAGGACTTCAAGCTTCCGGATATGGTTTTGTACGATGGCACTACAATGAGGAAGCAAACTTCCAACTTCAGAGAGAAGAGCTCGACTTGTTACCCGAAATCCAAGAAAGAGCTCGAATCAGGGAAGAAGCTCTAAAACGCCGAATGGCTTCCAGGTATAATCAAAGGGTAGTACCGAGAAATTTCACAGAAAATGATCTCATCCTAATCCGAAATGATATCGGAACAACTCGACCAGGAGAGGGAAAGCTGGCAGCAAACTGGAAAGGACCCTACTGAATTGTAGAAGTACTTGGAAAGGGCTACTACAGACTGTCTGAACTCGATAGACGAGAGCTTCCCAGGTCATGGCACGCCTGCAACCTCAGAAGGTACTACAGTTAGAAAAGATAAAAGATCTCATCATTGGATGCACTCTTTTTCCTGAAAAGGTTTTTTAATGAGGCACCAAGTTGAGATTCAAACAATCCCATATGTATATATTTGCACTTTTTCTTTAAATAAAATATATTTTAGATATTCTACAAAGATTTCAAGACGCATTAATCTGAAGCATTCATCATCCGATTATAAAGCAACAGATCGGCAGAAAGTGAAAAACAATTTCACTGCACGATCACGATAAAGACAACCGTCCGATAAAGGTGAAAACGCAATTCACCCAAAGGGCGATCTAGAGATGACAACCGTTTTCTACAAATCGGCAAAGATGAACACAGAATAATGTAAGAAGTTATCGAAAGTGATCCAAAATAGGACCTGACGAGGTCTTACGGATTGCTAAAATAATAACTTAAACACTGGCCGACGTTGAGAAGTCGGACCAAGTCAACACAAGTTATAAGTAAACCCTGGAAAGAGGTCTGGCCAACCCTATTAAAGAGGATTACTTTAACTTAGAAGGGCTCGACACGACAAAGTTAGCCCAAAATGAGAAGTTATCAAAGTAGTCCCTGAAAAAAGATCTGACAAAGATCCAAGAAAGAGGACTACAAATAACTTAAAGGAGACCGATATAACCAAGTCGGACTCCTACTACTTAAAAGTTATCAAAGTAGTCCCTGAAAGAGATCTGACAAAGATCCAAGAAAGAGGACTACAAATAACTTAAAGGAGACCGATATAACCAAGTCGGACTCCTACTACTTAAAAGTTATCAAAGTAGTCCCTGAAAGAGATCTGACAAAGATCCAAGAAAGAGGACTACAAATAACTTAAAGGAGACCGATATAACCAAGTCGGGCTCCTACAACTTAAAAGTTATCGAAGCAATCCGTGAAAGAGATCGGACAAAGATCCAAGAAAGAGGATTACAAAAATAACTTAAAGGAGACCGATATGACCAAGTCGGACTCCTACAACTGGAAAGTTATCGAAGCAATCCCTGAAAAAGACCTAGCAAAGATCCAGGAAAGGGATTATAAAAATAACTCAGAAAAGGACTGCGAAAATAACTCGGAGGACTAAATTGAAGAAATCGGTTATAAATTGTCGGAAATGCAAGACGGAGCGGGAACAAACCAAAAATCAAGTTAGACCTACGTAGTCACAACCTCGAAGGATTCAAGATACAAAGTACAAAGCAATCCAAAAGAGATACCAAGTCAAGCACAAAAGCGCGATATCATCCACAAGGTTATAAAAGCCTCAGAGGCCACCAAAATCTATCTCAAAAAAGCTAAAGCATGCTACCATTTGTTTTTCATAAAAAACAAAAGTTGCTGGGCAAGCAACGAGAAAGTGTCAGCAATCAACAAAACATAAAGAGTTTAAAAAAGCCTACAAGCCGGGCCAACTACATATCCAGAATGAAGATTAAAACTAAGGGTCAGAAGATTTTTTAGCAGCATCAGGCTGAAGAGACGGAGGCCGAGTCTGAAGAGGAACAGCATCTACAGTACCGTCATCCCGGTTCAAGATCTGGCAGTCAGGGTCGGAAGCGGGAGGACCAACCTCGGCAGGGACAGCAGAAGGCGACACCTTGGTAGAGGCTACAGGAGGAGGATCAACATCATCCTCATCCTCGTCATCAGGGACAACCTTGCCATCCCTGACAATGTTCTCCAAGCTAAAGAGGGTCAGGTCGGCCTCGGGAGCAATAACCCGAACTTGTTCCCTCAGGTTCTCATAGGCAGCAGTTACACTGCCAACAAGATGACTTTGGAGTTCGGAATAATCAGCCCGGGCATTCTCTAACTCTTCTCTCAGACGCAACACCTCCCGGTAAGACGTCAAATAACTGTCCTTATGCCGCATAGCCGTGTCCTCGGCCAGTTTCAAAGAGCCAGCCAAGGAAGTAGAAATAGCCTTTTCATTTTCCAAATCTTTCTCTAACCTGGCCACCCTTACTTCAAGCTCCCCCTTTAAATCCTTCATCCGATCAAATTCCTGTTTGGCCTCCTCCATAAAAGCTTTAGTGGCATGGAGAGGAAGACTTTGTGCAGTCCGATATAGGGCCGCCCCATGTGTGCCAACTTGATACCACTCCGGGTGATATAATCAAAATGATGAAGAATCAACACGTCATCCATAGGAAGAACACCATAAGGGCCGATTTGTTGATCTACAAACTCAACTACATCAAAGTCAGGAGTATCAAGGTTGAAAGGTTCAGTTGTTCTTTGCTTCTTACTAGGAGGGGGACCGGAAGCAGCAACGGAAGATTGTGGAGGATCGACCTGACGGACCCGAGGAGTAGGAATTGCTCTCCTCGGCCCGGGAGAACTCGGTATAGGAGGTTTAACCAGAGGTTGAGAAGACCCCTCTCCGGCCGCTTTGGCTGAGAGGTTTAGTGCTGCGGTCGCCTTCTTCGCCTTCTTATAGGCTCTCATGGAATCATTATTCTTCGACATCTCTGAAAAACACAAAAAACAAAGAACAAGTTACAACACAGGAAAAACAAAGCCCGAGAGCAAGTATAAAAGCAAATCAAGCAGTACCCAAAGCAGCCCGAACCAAAGATGGATCACTCAAAAATCTCTTCGTGTCCAGGTGGGGTGGCTTCCCCCACAAAACTTCAAGAACGACCACAAAGGCCCACTCAACTTCACTAAGCATTTCCCACGTGTAACGTGGCACTCTTACATTCTTTTGCCACTCCAGAGGAAAAGCAGGTTCATCATTTTCATCAAGAAAAAAGGGGCGAACCCCCTCAATAGCACGGACTCGGAAGAAATAGTTCTTAAAATCTTTAAACGACTTATCATACATGGCAAAAACTTTATGTTCCTGGGCCGACCTGAAAGAAACCTAGGAAGCTTTCTTTTTGGAGGAACCCCCAGGTTTGGCCGAGACAAAAAGATAAAGGAAAAGAGTTTCAGAAGGTGTTATATCCAACTCCTGACAAAGAAGTTGAAATATCTTGATGAAACCCCAGGAGTTGGGATGCAGCTGGGATGGGGCAATGTTGCAGGACCACAATAAATCAGTTTCAAAGGCAGTAAAAGGGAAAGTAACGTTCAATTGACTAAAAAAGTATTCATAAGCATAGAAAGAGGGACGCTCCCCCTCGACAGAAGTCAGAAAACAAACTCTCTCATCAGAGTCAGGAGCAACAAGCTCATAATCACCCTCGCAGGAACTGCTAGCACAAATCCTATGGCGCTTCCTCAGCTCTGTACAAAATTCAGCATCCACAATAGAAACACACAACAAAACAAGGGAGTCCAGCCAATCGAACATCCCCTCGGGAACTCTGGAAGACATCTCTACAATGTTATTGCGAGAAGACATGAGGCCAACTAAATCCTACAAGTAAGAAAAGAAGAGGGGATTACTAAAAATATCTTGGACAAGGGAGAAAATAACTCAATACGATGCAGGAGATCACACAGAAAAGGAAAACCCCAAGACTCAAACCAAAATCTTGGGGCATCCTTTGGAGGCAATAATCAGGCAAAGTTTTTAGGAAAAATCTACAGCTCGCACCCCAGCGTCTCTTAGAAAGAAAACAAAAGAAAGCAAAAAATGAAAAAAAGATCACCCTCATACAGTTTATCAGAAGAAAGCACTATTTCTACAGTATAGTAAAAATGGGCAAACAGAAAGACGCAAACTTTTTTCGAAATCAAGCAAAAAGCAAGCACCAACACCGAGCGTACCAAACAAAAAAACATCAAAGACACCAGCTCTTTTTCAGAATCAAACGCATTATCATCAAAAGCACAAACGAGAAATAACATGCAGAAGCCCTAAGCACATTAAAGCAATAGGAAAGGCGAAAAAGATTCGGAGCACGCATTACGACTGTAACCAGGCACAGTAGAAACAGAAAGATCCAAACTTCCCTCAAAGAAAAATCGCAATTTAATCACAAAAAGCCAAAAGCAGCGAAAGAGAAAAGAAAATGTGAATGGGACTCACTTGGAGAAGAGAAAGCTTCAAAGGAAAAAAGGAGATGTAAGTTGTCCCGAGAATCGCCAAGCGACGCCGCCACGAAGGAAAAGAAGGAACAAGGGCAAAAAACAAAGAGCGAGAGAACAAAGGAAGAAAATGTGAAGAAGTTACAGAGGAGAAGAGAAACCGTTTCTGGGTTTTCGAAAATCAAAAGCTTCAAAGGAAAACGGGGCAATTAATGCTAATTAATGAAAGTATTAAACCCTCACATGTTTCCAAAGCACTGATGCGAAAGCGCGCGCTATTAAAGAAAAACGTTCTACATTCAAAAGATTCTACAAAAACGGAAAAATCGACGAAATGCTTGAGTTCACCTCCACTATAGAAGGACCGAAGTCAAGGACATGACCTTAAAAAAGAAGACCGAGCTCAAGCAGGGGCACTGTTCATACCCGGGGTCGAGCTGTCCGAACCGGGATGTTCAGTAGCGAAGTGACCGACCTGTTCAGGTCAAGCAGACCGACTTCTTTACGAAGAAGTCGGTCAAATCGACAGCAAAGCCCAATAAAAGGGCCCAAATAGAGGAACACGACCTAGAATCCAAAGGCAATCCTGACAAACCCCATTTGTAGGGTTTATCTTGTATTGATTTTTGGGGATTTTATCACCTTTTACCCATATTTATTCAAGAAATAGCATGGTTTTGTATATTCTCCTTTAATTGTGCTTGAATGTGAAAACATGCTTTTTAGGACTCAAAATAGCTAAATTTAATTCACCTTGATTCTATTAGATGCCTTGATATGTTTGTTAAGTGATTTAAGATTTAGGAGGCAAAGATTGGATCAAGGGAATGAAGAAAGAAAGCATGAAAAGTTGGAGAACTCATGAAGAAATGAAAGAACCGGAAAGCTGTCAAGCCGACCTCTTTGCACTTAAACGACCATAACTTGAGCTACAGAGGTCCAATTGATGCGGTTTCAGTTGGGTTGGAAAGCTAACATCCGGGGCTTCGAAACAATATAAGATTTGCCATAGTTGCATCTCACATAGGGGCGCGCACGCGCACGGTACGCGGACGCGCCGATGGTGGCACATGACCCACTTAATGCAAACGTGGCCAGCGATTTTAGAAGCCTTGTGGGCCCAATCCAACTCATTTCTAATGCTATTTAAGCCAAGGATTGAAGGGGAATCAACATACTTTTCATACTTTAGAAGTTAGTTACCATTAGTTTAGTTTTAGCTTAGTTTAGTAGTGAGAGTTAGTTTCTAGAGAGAGAAGCTCTCACTTCTCTCTAGAATTAGGATTAGGTTTAGTTCAATAATCTTAGATCTAGATTTTAATTCATGCTTTCATCTCCTTCTACCTCTCAATTCTTTGTTGTTACATTCATTCTTCTTCCATTCTTTTGTTGTAATTTCCTTTATGTTGTTCTTATGTTTTGTTGTAGATCTACTATTGTTCATTCCATTTTCTTTCAATTCAATAAGAGGTAATTCATGTAGATCTTGTTTCCTTTAATTGTTGTTGTTAATTCTTTACATTTGATTGTAGTTAGAATTAATTCTTGTTGTTGATTTACTATGTTTTTCTTTTGTGCCTTCCAAGTGTTTGATGAAATGCTTGGTTGGATTTTAGAGTAGAGTTTTATGTTCTTGGCTTGGAAAGGTAAATTAGGAACTCTTGAGTTACTAATGTCCAAGTAATTGATGATTGGGATCCATTGACTCTAGTTCTCACTAATTGAATTAGTGGAGAGTTAGGACTTATGGACTAGGATTGATATAGCTCATTTGACTTTCCTTTACTACTAGTTAGAGGATGATTTAATGAGATTAATCCTTGCCAATTCTCATATTGTGGTTAGTGATTAGGATAGAGATCCTTGACCACCAACCCTTGCCAAGACCTTTTTAGCCATTAGTTTACTTTCTTACCATTTATCTTTCATGCTTCATATCAAAACCCCAAAAATAACTCATAACCAATAGCAAGACACTTTATTGTAATTCCTAGGGAGAACGACCCGAGGTTTGAATACTTCGGTTTATAAATTTTAGGGGTTTGTTTTAGTGACAAACAACTTTTTGTATGAAAGGATTAGTGATTGGTTTAGAAACTATACTTGCAACGAGATTTCATTTGTGAAATTCTAAACCGTCGAAAAATCCAATCGTCAAAATGGCGCCGTTGCCGGGGAATTGCAATGGTGTTATGTTATTGGTTATTGTATATATGTGAATATTGTGAATATGTTTGCCTTTTGCTTCTTTGTTAGTTCTTACTAGTTTTTAGGATTTAATTTTCTTGCTTCTTATTTGATTTTATTTTTATTTTCTCTTGCTATCATGAATTCTCACTTTGGCTATGAGTGTGATTACAACTATGTTGTAGGTAATGGGGGCTACAATGAAGATGTGTATCAAGAATGGGATAACCAAAGGTGGGAAGAGCCACATGCACATGATCAATCTTCATGGCAACAACCTCCACCAATACACTATGAAGAAGAGCCATTCTTTGATGCATATCAATCTAATGGCTATGGTGAACTCCCTTGTGACTTTCAAGAACCACCACCATATGCCTATGAGCCATACCCTCAACATAACCCTCAACCATACTCAAAAGCCACTTTTCACCAACCACCTTCATATGACCCTCATCCGTATCTACCATTACAACAACCGTATGAGCCATATGAACCACATATAGAGCCACCACCATCTCAACATCACCACTTCCAAGAGCCACCCCCTCCATGTTATTACCAAGATGAACCACCTCAATTGTATGAAAATTTTCAACCACAAATGTATGAAAATTTTCAACCACAAGATGAATACCACTTTCCACCACAACCTCCCATGGAAGAATATTCATGTCCATCAATCCAAGAGCCATATGATCCTAATCATATTATCCAAGAGGAACAAGAGTCAAGGGATCGTCTCAAGGAAGCATTGGATCAATTTCAAGCAACCATGGAGTGTGTTGTGCAACAAGTGGAAAGAGTGGAAATTATTGAACCACCACAACTCTACCAAGAAGAACCACCTTCCTACTATGAACCCTTCCCCCAAATTGATGAACCCTTCCATCCACCCCAACCTCCAATGGATGACATCCTTGATGTTCTTGTTCAAGGACAAGAGGAAATGAAAAGGGATGTGCAACAATTCACGGCCGCCTTGGATGAGGTGGTAAACCGGTTAGCATCCCAATGCTAGAACTCTCAAGGAACTCCCATGGCTACATGTGGGGAATCAAATGAAGAGCATAACATAAAAGAGAGATTGGTGGAGAATGAGGGAAGTTGCTTTGTATTGGAACAATTGGAGGAAGCTATGATTATTGAAGAAAGGGAAGAATTGGTTGAAGACTTAGGAGATGCGGAGCCTCCATGGGAATCTAGAATTGAAGAAAACCCCTCCAAGATGATTGAAATTGATGCTAGGAAGGAAAGTGCACACCCTCCAAGACATATTCCATATGAAGATTTGGATGGGATAGAGCAAGAAGTGAGTTCCCTTGGTGATGAAGATCAAGCATCAAACCTTAGTGGTGAAGAATCCTTTGAGCATGAAGAACCTTCTCCCAACAAGATGGAAAGCAATGTGGAGGTAAATTTTTCTTACCCTCCCATTTATGACTTGAGTAGGAGAAAAGGTTTATATAAAATTGTTGAACAAAGGATTATAATTGAGAAGTCTTGTGAAGAGGTGGAAACCCTTAGAAAAAGGAGGATGGGAATTGAATACGCTTTATCAAAACTCTTGGAGTTGTCTTTGCCTAGGTTGCCATCTACTCCTTCATTTGAGTGGGTGAAATTTATTTCTATTAGCTTTATTATCCCACTTGAATATGGTTTGCTTGAAACGGATGGCCAACTTAGGGAGCTTTGTGGGATGAAGCGTAAACGAAAAAGGTTTTGTGGTTGGCGTTGTAAATCAAGGCTCATTATGGTTGATGCATCAAACATGAGATATAAAGGTTGGAGTAGTGCTCAAATAGATGGGTCTAGGAGGATTGTTGGCCACTATATAGAGAATTCACCTTACTCACCACCCGGTTGGACTAATAATGATGATCAACCTCAAGATGGGTATGAAAACAAAGTGTGGGATCCCGGATTACAAGAAGAGGATCAACTTTGGGAGCCCCAAGCTTGTGAAGAACTCCATCAAGACTTGGCTCAATCCATGAAGAATCTTGGGGCACAATGGAGAACCAAGCATTGGTGGGAGTTCCAAGATGAATACAAGCACAAGCCACCTTGATGAGGAGCTCCCCATAAGTCCAACTTAAGGACAATAAACAAAAGTGCTAGGTGGGAGACAACCCACCATGGTAAAATCCTTTCATTTTCTCTTTTGTACATATTGATAGAATTAGTTTAATTTCATGTTTTGTTTAGATAGTTGAGTTAATTGGTAGTTTAGTATGTTAAATAAGGTTTTAGGGTGTTTTGGTAGATGCTTGGAGGTTTAGAATGCTGAGATTGGTGCAAAAAAAAAAAAAAAAAAAAAAAAACGGCCATCGGCGCGTTAGCACGCTGTGCGCGCGCGCGCACATTGCACTTCCGCAACTTCTGGTACAAAAACCAGAGAGTTGTGCGGGCGTTGTGCCTGCATTGTGCTTGGAGCACAAGCTCATCCACGCGTAAGCGCGCTGTGCGCGTGAGCAGGGCGAGTCGCCGGCGATGAGGGTGGCGCGGCGGCGGCCGGTGACTCTGCTGCGAGGATAGATGGGGCGAGGAGAAGAAGAAGATGGGGGTGGAGGCTGGGGTACGCGACTGCGCAGTGTGCCTCGCGAGCTAGGGTTATCTCTATTTTTGAACTGGCGCGCGTGCGCACCATGCGCGTCCGCGCCCATTGAGGAAATGTGGACTCTACGCGTGCGCGTACAATGCGCTTAAGCGTGGATGAGCAAATGGGGAGGGACGCGTGCGCGTACCGTGCGCGCACGCGTGCATGAAGTTGGGCCAGGGGCGTAGAGTGGGCTTGAGGCACGCCCAACTCTCTGGTCCGTGGCCCTGGGCGATGCTAATACGCATCGACGCGCACGCGCACTAGGTGCGTACGCGTGAGTGGTTTTGAGCTGGGGGCTTAAAAGAGGCCCAGATCCAGCACAACTCTCTGGAAAGTGGCCTAGAAAGTCTAGCAGCGAGTCGACGCATACGCGGCAGATGCGCGTACGCGGGCGGTGCGTTCCCTATAGCCTTATAGGCGTGCACGCGTGTGGTGCGCGTCAGCATGGAATGGATTGGGCTCAAGGCACAAGGCTGGCCCAGGGGAGGCCCAACTCTCTGGAACGTGGCTCGTGGTGCATGCGCGGCAGGACGCGTACGCGCACGTTGCGCGCGCGCGTCCACGCTCTTTTCTTTCTCTCTTTTTTTTTTTTTTTTCATTTTGTTTTTTTTTTATGTTAGAAAAGAACTGCTGAGTGCTCCCCTTAGTGTTCACAACTCTTATTCACTTAACCATCATAGAATTCACAAAAATGCAATTTTTGATATTATTCATCTACTACTAAACACGACATGCATGTGACTAAGCTAACAATTAAATTGTACAAACAAATTTGTATGAAACATCTACCTACAATGGTAACTCACATCACTTATTAGGCAAATTTAAAAAGGAATGGAAAGAGTTTACCATGGTGGGGTGTCTCCCACCTAGCACTTTAAGTTTAAGTCCTTAAGTTGGACATTCTTGAGATGCTTATTGTCATGGTGGCTTATGTTTGTACTCATCCTTGAATCTCCAAGGATCCTTGCTTCTCACTTGGTTGACAGAATTTCCAACCAGTTTCGTCAAGCTTGGGCAAAGTTCTACCCAAGATATGAGTCCCCATAGTTGATCTTCGTATAGCGAACCGGGATCCCATATCTTGTCTTCACACCCATCCGTTAGTTGAGGTTCATGTTTTTGTCGGATGAGCGGTTGACATAAAGGTGATTGGCACATAGAATTCTCTTTACTCCACCAATGCTTTCTCCTAGGTCCATATAAAGTGATTCTTGTCCCAACATCATCCCTATACCTTGAAGCTTTGACCTCAATGAGCCTAATTCCTAACTTGCAACCACTACACAACTCATTCTTGCTTTTAATTCCACAAAGAGCTCTAAGTTGTCCATCCGTTTCAATCAAGCCATATTCAAGCGAGAAAGTGAAGCGTATGGATAAGAATTTTACCTACTTGAAGGTTGTGTTGGATGGTAATTTGGGGAGAGAGGCTTCCCCACACTTAGACAATGCAAGGTCTACTTCCTTGTGCTCTTCCTTGTGTATTTCCACCTCTTGACGAATTTCTTCACTTTCAACCTCATCCTCTTTGTTACGTGGCTTGGTGTTATCTTCAAGAACTTCATCTTGTTTAATGAGAGGCGATTCAATTTTGGATAGAAATTCATTGATGAACGAGGTCATCTCTTGATCAACCTCTTCATATTCTTCAATTTCAATATACACCATGCCAACGTTTTCCTCTTGGTAGCTCTCTTTCTCATTGCTCACCAAGGGTATGGGAGGTTGTGCACACTCTTTTATACTTTCAACTCCATGTCCAATGGGAGAGGATTCCATTGTAGAGAGAAATTCATCCATGATTGAATCCATCTCTTGATAAGCCTCTTCCAAGTCTCCAACGACGATATGCCTTGGAGGTTGCGCACCCTCTTCAACATCAATATCAAGCTTCTTGGAAGAGTGCTCCATGATGCTACATTCCCTTGGACTTTCAACATCTCCTAAATCTTCGACCACCTCTTCCTTTTCTTCAATGATCATAGGCTCCTCCAATCGTTCCAACACAAAATTTGACTCCTCCTTCTCCACCGAATTTTCCAATTTCTCCTTCATGCTTTGCTCTTCTTTTGACTTTTCACATGCGGTCACGGAAGTACCTTGAGTATTCAAGCATTGGTGGGCTAAAGTGTGCACCACCTTGGTCAAATTGGTGACAAACTCAAGTGTATCCCGCTTCATGGCTTCTTGTCCTTGGAGTAACAAAGTGAGAGGATCGTCTATTGGGGCTTGGGGTGAAAAGGAAGGTTCATTATTTTGGAGAGAGTTTTTATGGTAAGAAGGTGGTTTCTCTTGGTAAAATTGTGGAAACGGTGTGCATTGAGGTGGTTCTTGGGAGTAATCTTGATATGGTTGTGGTGGTTCTAAAGGTTCTTGCTCACAATGGCCATAAGAATATGGTGTGGATGATTGGTTATGTGATGGATATGGATCATAGGGTGGTGTTTGGTGATGAAAGGCTTGTGAGAATGGTTGAGGTGCATGTTGAGGGTGAGATTCATAGGCATATGATGGTGGTTGTTGAAAATCACAAGGTGAGTCACCATAGCCATTGGATTGACATGCATTAGGATGGAAATTATACCTATAAGTATCCGGAGGTTGTTGCCAATAGGAGTGATCAATTCCTTGAGGCTCTTCCCATCTTGGAGTGTTCCATCCTTGGTACATGTTAGCATTGAAGTTCACATTCCCTACAACACAATTAGAGCCAAACTCATAGCCAAAGTGGTGAGAGTTCATTATGGAAAAACAAAATAAAACTAACAAAATCTAGTAAACAAGCAAAAGACAAATTATTTACACTTTTCACATATGTACAATAACCAATAACATAACACCATTGCTCATCCCCGGCAACGGCGCCATTTTGATGAATGGGTTTTTGACGGTTTAGAATTTCACTAATGAAATCTCGTTGTAAAGTATAGTTTCTAAACCAATCACTAATCCTTTCATACAAAAAGTTGTTTGTCACAAGTACAAACCCCTAAAATCTATAAACCGAAGTATTTAAACCTCGGGTCGTCTCTCAAAGGACTTGCAGGGTAGTGTTCTTGTTATTGGTTATGGACTTGTTTATTTTGGGGTTTTGGATGAGGAATGTGAATAGTAAATGGTAGGAAAACTTTATTCACAAAATGGTCTTGGCAAGGTTTGGTTGTCAAGGGTCTCTATCCTAATTACTAACCACAATATGAGAATTGGCAAGGATTAATCTCATTAAATCATCCTCTAACTAGTAGTAAAGGAAAGTCAAATGAGCTATATCAATCCTAGTCCATAAGTCCTAACTCTCCACTAATTCAATTAGTGAGAACTAGAGTCAATGAATCCCAATCATCAATTACTTGGACATTAGTAGCTCAAGAGTTCCCAAGTTACCTTTCCAAGCCAAGAACATAAAACTCTACTCTAAAATCCAACCAAGCATTTCATCAAACACTTGGAAGGCACAAAGGAAAAAAACATAGTAAATCAAAAACAAGAATTAAATCTAACAACAATTGTTGAAAGGAATTAACAACAACAATCAAGGAAATCACAATTATCATGAATTACCTCAAATTGCATTATTGAAAGAAAACAAAGGAACAACAATATATCCAAAACAAAATGAAGAATTACAATTATTAAAGCACACAACTAGAAAGAGGAAGAGGAGGAGATTAAGAATTGGTAAATGAAAAGTGAATCAAAGCATGAGTTAAACCTAGATCTAAGAAGAGAGATTAACCTAAACCTAATCCTAATCCTAGAGAGAAGAGAGAGCTTCTCTCTCTAGAAACTAACTAAAACTCAAAACTAAAACTAATTGGTAACTAACTTCTAAAGTGATCAATGATCCCAAGTGATGAATGATGATCCTCCTTAATCCTTCATCCTTTTATTCCTTTCCCTTAGCAATTTGGCGCCAAAAATGGGTTCAGAAACCCTCTCAAATCGCCAGGCACGTGTTGCATTAATGAGGTCATGTGCCATCATTGGCGCGTGCGCGCATGGTACGCGTGCGCGTCCTTGGTCGATTCTGCAATGTGCGCGTGAGCGCCTTGTGCGCGTGCGCGTGCATGGCTGACTTTGCTTCTTTGACTTTTTATGCTTCTCTCCACTTGTATGCTTCCTTCCTTGCTTCCTTTGATCCATGCCTAGCCTATTTCAACCCTGAAATTACTAGCAAACACATCAAGGCATCGTATGGAATCAAACAGAAATTAGAATTCACCAAAATAAGGCTTAAAAAGCATGTTTCTACACTTAAGCACAATCATGGAAGAGATAACAAAACCATGCTAATTCTTAGGCTAAATGTGACAAAAGGTTATCAAAATGTTCTAAATCCAAGGCAAAACAAACCGTCAAATTGGGGTTTGTCAGTGCGCGCGCGCGGATTGTCTCTGCTGCATCCACACGTAAGCGCGCTGTGCGCGCGCGCGCGGATTGTCTCTGTTGCATCCACGCGTAAGCGCGCTGTGCGCGCGCGCGCGGATTTGCTCCCTGCTCTTTCTAATTTTTTTTTTCTTCTTCCTCTCTTAGAAAATTTTTTTTTCTTTTAATATAAATAAAAATTTTTTTTAAAAAAAAAATAATACTAATAATATAATAATAAATAAATAAATAAATAAATAAATAAAATACTTAAAAAAAAAAACAAAACAAAAAAAAACAAAAAAAAAATTTTTTTCTCTTTTCCTCCATTTTCTTTTATTGCATTTGCTTATTTTCATTCATTGCATTTTAATTTTGTTTTTTTTTTTTTTTTTACCTTGTTCTCATTTTATTTTCTAAGTTTTCCATTTTAATAATGGTGTTGAACTTTCCTACTCAATTGTTGAGACTTTCTTACATTATTTTGGTGCTTCTTGACATGTTTGATATTGTTGGGTGATGAAACTTTTAAATCAATGCTTCATCCTGTATGACTTTTGTGTCTTTGTGCATTGATATGACCTCATATTGTCTTTCATGACCCACTTCTTCTCAACACACTCTTCATATTTTAACTTTACTCTTGCATCGAGCTTAATGATATGCCTTAGCTTACATTGTTTTCTCACTCACATGCTTAGCTAACATGTAGTAGGAAATCATACTCTTATTTGGCATTAGCCCCACCTATGTTCTAATTGCCTTGATATCTTTGTTATAGGCTTAATTTTCTTTCCTTTTCTTTCCTTTTAGGTTGGCCACCAAGAAGGGAGAAAGGAAAAGCTTTTAAATGGGGCAACAAACAAGTCCTCCGCACAACCTTGTGAAGAAGCTCATCAATTGTAGCAACCCGTCCACCTTGCTCTTCTTTGCATGCACCGAGGACGGTGCAATCTTCAAGTGTGGGGAGGTCGTCTGACCGATCTCCATGGGTAAAAATTTCCTTTTCAACACCAAATTTTTTATTTTCTTTAATTAGATTAGCTATTGCATTGCATGATAGGTTGCATGTTAGTTAGAATTTGTACATATTTTTACCACTTCTTTGTTATTAGGACTACTTGGTTAGGGTGATGATTTTCTTTCCAAGAAACCGTTTTAGGGTAACCTACCAATTTGAAAATTTTTGTTGAACTTGCTTGAAAGAATTTATTTTGGAACATGGTTTTTAAGCTAAGAACATAAGCAAGTGAGATTTGTGCCTAATTGCGTGGTTACATCTTATAACCACTTATTTTTCCTTCTTGTGTGCATTATTCTCTTCCTATGATTGTGATCTTTGATTTGTTTGATTCTTTATGTCCATTATTTGGTGTATTCATGCATTTATATGATTGAGGCCATCATTTCATTAGCTCACTCACCCAAATGGCCTTACCTTCAATCTTCCTTTGTTAGCCAAATTTGAGCCTACGATTAACCCACTTGTTCTTAATTTAGCACATTACAAGCCTTAAAGCGAAAAACAATAAATGTCCTTATTTGGATCTTTGATTAGCTTAGGCTAGAGTGTGTGTATCATTCAAATGTGGGAACCTTGGGACATTGGGTGAATAAAAGGGTAGTTTTGTATTATTATTGTAAATATTGGGAATTGGGTACATGCTCATGTATTGATTAAATGTATAAACCTTATGCATTGGTACTCTTGTATATAGTTTGAAAGAAAGAAAAAAATGAGAAAAACAAAAAAAAAATATATGAAAAGTATAGAAAAAAATGGAAAAAAGAAAGAAAACGAAAAAGAAAGAAATAAAAAGGGGACAAAATGCCCCCAAGGTGAAGTTCAATAGGATCAATGCATATGAGTTGTGAAATGAAAAGGGATGCATGAGTATGTGAAAAAGTGAGGAAGGGGTAGTTAGATTAGTACTTAATTGTATAGGTCATTATATAGGTTAGGTGGGAAAGTTTAAGTTAATTAAAGATTCAAATCCTAAGTCCACTAGCCATATATGATCCTACCTTGACCCTAGCCAACCTAAAGAAAAGACCTCATGATACATGTATGCATGCATTGAATAATTGTTGATTGTTAGATGAAAAACAAATCTTGGAAGGCATGATTAGGGGAGAATTGAGAGAATTGACCCTACACACTTGAGCGACTAGAGTGCAAACACTTCCAGTGAGGGTTCGATGCTCGACTCCTTTATTTCCGGCTTTCACGAGCATTCTTCTTGCAAGTCTACTTGAACTTCATTTTGATATTCGAATTGGTAGGATTCATGAATCGTTATATGATCTTGACCCTACTTGTGCATGTATGACTTGGAGGATTGATTTTTAACCAAGTAAGTAAAACCATTTTTTGCATTTAGTTGCATCCATTTAGATAATTGCATATAGTTTAGGTTGCATATAGTTTATTTACATTGAATAAATGTTGATACCCTTTGTTTCTCTCTTGGCTTAAGCATGAGGACATGCTTGGTTTAAGTGTGGGGAGGTTGACAAACCCCATTTGTAGGGTTTATCTTGTATTGATTTTTGGGGATTTTATCACCTTTTACCCATATTTATTCAAGAAATAGCATGGTTTTGTATATTCTCCTTTAATTGTGCTTGAATGTGAAAACATGCTTTTTAGGACTCAAAATAGCTAAATTTAATTCACCTTGATTCTATTAGATGCCTTGATATGTTTGTTAAGTGATTTAAGGTTTAGGAGGCAAAGATTGGATCAAGGGAATGAAGAAAGAAAGCATGAAAAGTTGGAGAACTCATGAAGAAATGAAAGAACCGGAAAGCTGTCAAGCCGACCTCTTTACACTTAAACGACCATAACTTGAGCTACAGAGGTTCAATTGATGCGGTTCCAGTTGGGTTGGAAAGCTAACATCCAGGGCTTCGAAATGATATAAGATTTGCCATAGTTGCATCACGCATAGGGGCGCGCACGCGCACGGTACGTGGACGCGCCGATGGTGGCACATGACCCACTTAATGCAAACGTGGCCAGCGATTTTAGAAGCCTTGTGGGCCCAATCCAACTCATTTCTAATGCTATTTAAGCCAAGGATTGAAGGGGAATCAACATACTTTTCATACTTTAGAAGTTAGTTACTATTAGTTTAGTTTTAGCTTAGTTTAGTAGTGAGATTTAGTTTCTAGAGAGAGAAGCTCTCACTTCTCTCTAGAATTAGGATTAGGTTTAGTTCAATAATCTTAGATCTAGATTTTAATTCATGCTTTCATCTCCTTCTACCTCTCAATTCTTTGTTCTTACATTCATTCTTCTTCCATTCTTTTGTTGTAATTTCCTTTATGTTGTTCTTATGTTTTGTTGTAGATCTACTATTGTTCATTCCATTTTCTTTCAATTCAATAAGAGGTAATTCATGTAGATCTTGTTTCCTTTAATTGTTGTTGTTAATTCTTTACATTTGATTGTAGTAAGAATTAATTCTTGTTGTTGATTTACTATGTTTTTCTTTTGTGCCTTCCAAGTGTTTGATGAAATGCTTGGTTGGATTTTAGAGTAGAGTTTTATGTTCTTGGCTTGGAAAGGTAACTTAGGAACTCTTGAGTTACTAATGTCCAAGTAATTGATGATTGGGATCCATTGACTCTAGTTCTCACTAATTGAATTAGTGGAGAGTTAGGACTTATGGACTAGGATTGATATAGCTCATTTGACTTTCCTTTACTACTAGTTAGAGGATGATTTAATGAGATTAATCCTTGCCAATTCTCATATTGTGGTTAGTGATTAGGATAGAGATCCTTGACCACCAACCCTTGCCAAGACCTTTTTAGCCATTAGTTTACTTTCTTACCATTTATCTTTCATGCTTCATATCAAAACTCCAAAAATAACTCATAACCAATAGCAAGACACTTTATTGTAATTCCTAGGGAGAACGACCCGAGGTTTGAATACTTCGGTTTATAAATTTTAGGGGTTTGTTTTAGTGACAAACAACTTTTTGTATGAAAGGATTAGTGATTGGTTTAGAAACTATACTTGCAACGAGATTTCATTTGTGAAATTCTAAACCGTCGAAAAATCCAATCGTCAAATCCCAGCCTATAGTGATAAAGGCGGTTCCCTTGAAGATATGCTGACTTCACTCAAGATAAGATAAGATAAGATAACTAACTTATCTTACTAGAAAGGTCAGCCCACGCTACTATAAATACACTAGATCACCCAGGTATAACTCATACTCTGATTCTACATAAAAACCTGCTTAATACCCGTGCTAACTTAAGCATCGGAGTCTCTTGCAGGTACCCCCCACCCTCCGGTGGCCAAGGATCAGCAGTGCAGCAAGTCCAACGAGTCGGACCCAACAGCTCCGGCCGTCATCAGCCAGCCGGACACGTCATCTCCGACCAGTACAGAAGATCTTATCTGAGATCGACCTCCAGTTTCAGGTAACCCTCGGAACAGTTTCCTTTTTAGAGTCCTTTCAGGTTCAGGATCTGCCTCAACAAGAATGTTCTTGTCCTTGCTCCTGGTCATATGACAAAGAAGGCAATAACAAAGAAAATATGGAATCCTCTATGTCACAGTAGAGATTCCTTTGTGTGAGTAAAAGAAGAAAAGAATGTAATGTAAGGAAAGAGAAGGGAGGAGAATCCAAACACAAGGGTGAGGATAACAGAGATATGAGATGAAGAGAAGTATTAGTAAGTAAATAAATAAATAAAAGAAGATGAGAGAGAGAAGTTTTCGAAAATAATTTTTGAAAAAAGAGTTAGTGATTTTCGAAAATTAAAGGGGGGAAAATTAAAATCAAAATTTGAAACAATTAGTTAATTAAAAGAATTTTGAAAAAGGTGGGAGATAATTTTCTAAAATTAGAGAGGGAAAATTAGTTAGGTGGTTTTGAAAAAGATAAGAAACAAATAAAAAGTCAATTAGTTAGTTGAAAAAGATTTGAAATTTGTTTTTGAAAAAGATATGATTGAAATTTTAAAAGATATGATTGAAACAAAAAGATAAGATTTGAAAATTAAATTTGAAAAGATAAGAAGTTAGAAAAAGATTTTGAAATCAAAGCTTTTAAAAAAGATTTGATTTTTAAAAAATCAAAATTAATGACTTGATTCACAAGTAATCACAAGATATGATTCTAGAACTTAAAGTTTGAATCTTTCTTAACAAGCAAGTAACAAACTTGAAATTTTTGAATCAAGACATTAATTTTTGATGATATTTTCGAAAATTATGAGACAAAATTAAGAAAAAGATTTTTGAAAAATATTTTTAAAATTTTCGAAAATAAATAAGAGAAATGAAAATGATTTGATTTTTGAAAAAGATTTTGAAAAAGATAAGATTTTTAAATTGAAAATTTGATTTGACTCATAAAAATAACTAGATTTTTTTAAAAATTTTTGAAAAAGTCAATCCAAATTTTCGAAATTTATGAGTGAAAAAGAGAAAAATATATTTTTTATTTTTGAATTTTTAATGATGAGAGAGAAAAACATGAAAAAGACTCAATGCATGAGAATTTTAGATCAAAACAATGAATGCATGCAAGAATGCTACGAATGTCAAGATCAACACCAAGAACACTTTGAAGATTATGATGAACATCAAGAACATATTTTTGAAAAATTTTTCAAGAAAAGAAAACATGCAAGACACCAAACTTAGAAATTTTTCATGAATAGACACTATGAATGCATGAATGTAAGAATGCATATGAAAAACAAGAAAAGACACAAAACAAGAAAATATGAAGATCAAACAAGAAGACTTACCAAGAACAACTTGAAGATCATGAAGAACACTATGAATGCATGAATTTTTCGAAAATTTTATGCAAAATTTAAAACATGCAATTGACACTAAACTTAAAATTGACTCAAAACTCAAACAAGAAACACAAGAATATTTTTGATTTTATGATTTTCTAATTTTTTTGGATTTTTTCGAAAATTAATGTGAAAAAGAAAAATAAGAATTCCAAAATTTTTAATATGAATTCCAGGAATCTTGCACTCTTAGTCTAAAGCCTCAGTCCAGGAATTAGACATGGCTCACTAGCCAGCCAAGCTTTCAATGAAAGCTCTGGTCCAAAACACTAGACATGGCCAATGGCCAACCAAGCTTTAGCATGTAAATCAGACATTCATCAGCTAAGTCATCAAATTAACTTGCCTCTATGCTGATGGTTTGGAAGCCTCAGTCCAAAAGAATTTAGACATGGCTTTACATCCAGCTAGGCATTAACATGCTTCATGAAACACTAGAATTCATTCTTAAAAATTCTGAAGAAAAATATAATTTTTTTGAAAATATTTTTAATTTTTTTTATTTTTGAAAAGAAAACGAAAAGAAAGTTACCTAATCTGAGCAACATGATGAACCGTTAGTTGTCCAAACTCGAACAATCCCCGGCAACGGCGCCAAAAACTTGGTGCACAAAATTGTGATCTCTGGGGTTGTAAAATTTGTTGTTCGTTCTCTCCCTGGCAATGGCGCCAATAACTGGTGCACAATACCATGGTCCAAACATAACTTCACAACTTCGCACAACTAACCAGCAAGTGCACTGGATCGTCCAAGTAATAAAACCTTACGTGAGTAAGGGTCGATCCCACGGAGATTGTTGGTATGAAGCAAGCTATGGTCATCTTGTATATCTCAGTCAGGCGGATATCAAATGGTTATGGAGTTTTTGAAAATTAATAATAAATAAACAGAAAATAAAGATAGAAATACTTATGTAATTCATTGGTGAGAATTTCAGATAAGTGTATAGAGATGCTTTCATCCCTCTGAACCTCTGCTTTCCTGCTGTCTTCATCCAATCAGTCTTACCCCTTTCCATGGCAAGCTTTATATAGGGCATCACCGTTGTCAATGGCTACATCCCATCCTCTCTGTGAAAAAGGTCCAAATGCTCTGTCACGGCATGGCTAATCATCTGGAGGTTTTCGATCATACTGGAATAGGGTTCACCCTCCTTTTGCGTCTGTCACTATGCCTAGCACTCGCAAGTTTGAAGTTCGTCACAGCCATCCCTTCCCAGATCCTACTCGGAATACCACAGACAAGGTTTAGACTTTCTGGATCTCAGGAATGGCCATCCATGGGTTCTAACTTATACCACGAAGATACTAATAACTCGGACTCGGTCCCCTGTATTAGATATCTAAGAGATATTCATTCTAGCTTGTTTGCATGTAGAACGGAAGTGTTTGTCAGGTAGGCGTTCGTGAGTGAGAATGATGATAAGCATCACATAATCATCACATTCATCATGTTCTTGGGAACGAATGGATATCTTAGAAGCAGAATAAGTTGAATTGAATAGAAAAACAGTGGTACTTTGTATTAAATCATGAGGAACAGCAGAGCTCCACACCTTAATCTATGGAGTGCAAAAACTCTACCATTTGAAGATACATAAGTGATAATGGTTCAGGCATGGCCGAATGGCCAGCCCCCATGAAAGTCTAAGATAGCATAAAACTGATCAAAAGATCCCCTATACAATAGTAAAAAGTCCTATTTATACTAAACTAGTTCCTAGGGTTTACAGAAGTAAGTAATTGATGCATAAATCAACTTCCGGGGCCCACTTGGTGTGTGCTTGGGCTGAGCTTGAAGTTTACACGTGGAGAGGTCATTCTTGGAGTTGAACGCCAGTTTGTAACGTGTTTCTGGCATTCAACTCTAGTTTGTGACGTGTTTCTAGCGTTTAACTCCAGACTGCAGCGTAGAACTGGCGTTCAACGCCCTTTTGCGTCATCTAAACTCGGCCAAAGTATGGAGTATTATATATTGCTGAAAAGCCCTGGATGTCTACTTTCCAACGCAATTAGAAACGCACCATTTTGAGTACTGTAGCTCTAGAGAATCCACTTTGAGTACAGGGAGGTCAGAATCCAATAGCATCAGCAGTCCTTCTTCTACCTCTGAATCTGATTTTTGCTCAAGTCCCTCAATTTCAGCCAGAAAATACCTGAAATCATAGAAAAACACACAAACTCATAGTAAAGTCCAGAAATGTGAATTTAACATAAAAACTAATAAAAACATCCCTAAAAGTAACTAGATCCTACTAAAAACATACTAAAAACAATGCCAAAAAGCGTATAAATTATCCGCTCATCATAAACCCATCTTCCCTCATTCATTTTCACAAATCATACACACTACGTCTCCCCCTTGGCCGAACCACAAAACCCCCTCCATCTCCTCCATTTTCTTCTTCTACTCTTTTCTTTCTTCTTTTGCTCGAGGACGAGCAAACCTTCTAAGTTTGGTGTGGTAAAAGCTAAAGCTTTTTGTTTTTTCATAACCATTTATGGCACCTAAGGCCAGAGAAACCTCTAGAAAGAGGAAAGGAAAGGCAAAAGCTTTCGCCTCCGAGTCATGAGAGATGGAGAGATTCATCTCAAAGGTGCATCAAGACCACTTCTATGAAGTTGTGGCCAAAAAGAAGGTGACCCCCGAAGTCCATTTCAAACCCAAAAAGGGGGAATATCCGGAGATCCGACATGAGATTCGAAGAAGAGGTTGGGAAGTTTTCACCAACCCCATTCAACAAGTCAGAATCTTAATGGTTCAAGAGTTTTATGCCAATGCATGGATCACCAAGAACCATGATCAAAGTGTGAACCCGGACCCAAAGAATTGGCTTACAATGGTCAGGGGAAATGCTTAGATTTTAGTCCGGAAAATGTAAGGTTGGCATTCAACTTGTCCATGATGCAAGGAGATGCACGCCCCTACACTAGAAGGGTCAACTTTGATCAAAGGTTGGACCAAGTCCTCATAGACATTTGTGAAGAGGGTGCTCAATGGAAGAGAGATTCAAGAGGGAAGCCGGTTCAACTAAGAAGGCATGACATCAAGCCCGTGGCTAGGGGATGGTTGGAGTTCATCCAACGCTCAATCATTCCTACTAGCAACCGGTCTGAAGTTACTATAGACCGGGCTATCATGATCCATAGCATCATGATTGGAGAGAAAGTAGAAGTTCATGAGGTTATATCCCTAGAACTTTACAAGGTGGCGGACAAGTCCTCTACTTTGGCAAGATTAGCCTTCCATCATCTCATTTGTCACCTCTGCAATTCAGCTGGAATTAACATAGAGGAAGACATCCTCATTGATGAGGACAAGTCCATCACTAAGAAAAGGATGGAGCAAACAAGAGAGCCCACTCATGGATAAGAGCATGAGAAAATTCCTCATCATGAAATTCCTGAGATGTCTCAAAGGTTGCATTTTCCTCCACAAAATTATTGGGAGCAAATCAACACATCCCTAGGAGAATTATGTTCCAACATGGGACAACTAAGGATGGAGCACCAAGAGCATTCCATCCTCCTCCATGAAATTAGAGAAGACCAAAGAATCATGAGGGAGGAGCAACAAAGGCAAGGAAGAGACATTGAGGAGCTCAAACACTCCATAAGATCTTCAAGAGGAAGAACAAGCCGCCATCACTAAGGTAGACCCGTTCTTTAATTTCCTTGTTCTTGTTTTTCTGTTTTTCGAAAATTATGCTTTATGTTTTATTTATGTTTTGTGACTTATTACATGATCACTAGTATCTAAGTGTCTATTCCTTAAAGCTATGAATGTCCTATGAATCCATCACTTTTCTTAAATAAAAAGTGTTTTTAATTGAAAAAAGAAAAAGAAGTACATGAATTTCGAATTTTAAAATAGATTAATTATTTTGATGTGGTGGCAATACTTTTGTTTTTCTAAATGAATGCTTGAACAGTGCATATTTTTGAATTTATTGTTCATGAATGTTAAAAATTGTTGGCTCTTAAAAGAATGATAAAAAAAGGAGAAATGCTATTGATAATCTGAAAAGTCATAAAATTGATTCTTGAAGCAAGAAAAAGCAGTGAAAAGATTGCAGAAAAAATATATGCGAAAAAAAAGGGCAAAAAATAAAGAAAAAAAAGAGAGAAAAAAAGAAAGAAAAAGCAAGCAGAAAAAGCCAATAGCCTTTTAAACCAAAAGGCAAGGGTAAAATAAAAAGGATCCAAGGCTTTGAGCATCAGTGGATAGGAGTGCCCACAGGAACAAAATCCTGGCCTAAGCGGCTAAATCAAGCTGTCCATAACCATGTGCTTGTGGTGTGAAGGTGTCAAATGAAAAGCTTGAGACTGAGCGGTTAAAGTCATGGTCCAAAATAATAAGAGTGTGCTTAAGAGCTCTGGACACCTCTAATTGGGGACTCTAGCAAAGCTGAGTCACAATCTGAAAAGGTTCACCCAGTTATGTGTCTGTGGCATTTATGTATCCGGTGGTAATACTGGAAAAAAAAATGTTTAGGGTCACGGCCAAGACTCATAAAGTAACTGTGTTCAAGAATCAACATACTGAACTAGGAGAATTAATAACACTATCTAAATTCGGAGTTCCTATAGATGCCAATCATTCTAAACTTCAAAGGATAAAGTGAGATGCCAAAACTGTTCAGAAGTAAAGAGCTAATAGCCCCGCTCATCTAATTAGGACTGATCTTCATAGATGTTTTTGGAATTCATTGTATATTCTCTTCTTTTTACCCTATTTGATTTTCAGTTTCTTGGGGACAAGCAACAATTTAAGTTTGGTGTTGTGATGAGCGGATAATTTATACGCTTTTTGGCAATATTTTTAGGTAGTTTTTAGTATATTTTAATTACTTTTTAGTATATTTTTATTAGTTTTTATTCAAAATTCACATTTCTGGACTTTACTAGGAGTTTGTGTATTTTTCTATGATTTCAGGTATTTTCTGGCTGAAATTGAGGGACCTGAGCAAAAATCTGATTCAGAGGCTGAAAAAGGACTGCAGATGCTGTTGGATTCTGACCTCCATGCACTTGAAGTAGATTTTCTGGAGCTACAGAAGCCCAATTTACACGCTCTCAATTGCGTTGGAAAGTAGACATCCTGGGCTTTCCAGCAATATATAATACTCCACTTTTCCCAAGATTTGATGGCCCAAACCGGCGTTCCAAGTCAGCATAAAAATTCTGGCGTCAAAATGCCAGAACTGGCATAAAAGCTGGAGTTAAACGCCCAAACTGGCACAAAAGCTGGCGTTTAACTCCAAGAAAAGTCTCTACACATGAAAGCTTCAATGCTCAGCCCAAGCACACACCAAGTAGGCCCGGAAATGGATTTCTGCATTAATTACTTATTTCTGTAACCCTAGGCTACTAGTTCTCTATAAATAGGACCTGTTGCTATTGTATTTTCATCTTTCAATCAATCTTTGAATCATGCTTTGATGATTGAACCCTCTTTGGGAGGCTGGCCATTCGGCCATGCCTAGACCTTCTTTTATTTATGTATTTTCAACGGTGGAGTTTCTACACACCATAGATTAAGGTGTGGAGCTCTACTGTTCTTCATGAATTAATGCAAAGTACTATTATTTTTCTATTCAACTCAAGCCTATTTCTTCTCTAAGATATTCATTCACACTCAAGAACATGATGAATGTGATGATTATGTGACACTCATCACTATTCTCACCTATGAACGCGTGCCTGACAACCACTTCCGTTCTACATGCAAACAAGCTTGAATATGTATCTCTTGGGTTTCTAATCTCAGATTAAAACCTTTGTGGTATAGGCTAGAATTATTGGCGGCCATTCCTGAGATCCGGAAAGTCTAAACCTTGTCTATGGTATTCCGAGTAGGATCTGGGAAGGGATGGCTGTGACGAGCTTCAAACTCGCGAGTGTTGGGCGTAGTGACAGACGCAAAAGGATCAATGGATCCTATTCCAACATGATCGAGAACCAACAGATGATTAGTCGTGCGGTGACAGCGCATTTGGACCATTTTCACTGAGAGGACAGGAGGTAGCCATTGACAACGGTAAAACCCAACATACAACTTGCCATGGAAAGGAGTATGAATGATTGGATGAAGACAATAGGAAAGCAGAAGTTCAGGAGGAACAAAGCATCTTCATACGCTTATCTGAAATTCTCACCAATGAATTACATAAGTATCTCTATCCTATTTTATATTTTATTCATCTTTTAATTATCAATTCTCCATAACCATTTGAATCCGTCTGACTGAGATTTACAAGATGACCATAGCTTGCTTCAAGCTGACAATCTCCGTGGGATCGACCCTTACTCACGTAAGGTTTATTACTTGGTCGACCTAGTACACTTGTTGGTTAGTTGTGCGGAGTTGTGACAAAGAGTTGAGATTACAATTGTGCGTACCAAGTTGTTGGTGCCATTGAAGATCACAATTTTGTGCACCAGGAGGTCCGTCAGTACCTGACTCCCGGAGGTAACTCCTCTTTCTTAATACCAATAGGTTATTTTTTTTTCTTTTGTTAGGATAGGATAAATTACATAATAATAGGTTATTTGCATGCATGTTCTATTTGGTTGAAAAACAATACGTTTCTTTTTAAGACCCTATTTTTGAAAATTTCACTAATTTAAATCAAAATTTTTGTGTTAAACTTGTTTGAAGATTGTAATTTGGAACATAGTTTAAAGCTAAGAACACACAACCTGTGAGAATTGAGCTTAATTACATGGTTACATTATTTAACCATAATATTTTATTCTTGTGTGTTTACTTCTTTATGATTGTAATCTATATTTTGTTCCATCCTATATGTCCAATATTTAATGTGTTATATGCATGCATATGATTGAGGCCATTACTTGATTATTAGCTCACTTATCCTAAATAGCCTACCCTTCCATTTACCTTTGTTAGCCACCTTGAGCCTTTTAAATCCCATTTGTTCTATATTTTACCACATCACTAACCGTAAGCAAAAAAACAAGTAATACCCCAAATTGAATCTTTGGTTAGCTTAAGATAGAGATTGTGTGTCAATAAAGTGTGGGAAAGCTGTGGGAACATGAGTTAACAAGGAAATGTGTTATGTTTCTACATTGATGAATTAACTAGGAATTTGGGTACCTACTCATGTGAGACCAAAAAATTAAAAATCCAGGTGCATTGATAATGTTATGTATATTTTTATGCTTAAAAAATAAAAAAAAAATATTCAAGTAATTAATTAATTAAATAAATGAATAAGGGGACAAAATTACCCCAATATTAAGTTTAATGAAAAATCAATGCATATGTGATACAAGTTAAAGAGAAAAGTTGATGCATGAGTATGTAATGTAAAAGTGAAAATTTTGGGTAGCTGGGCATGATTCTAAAAGTATAAAGAGTATATATAAAGGTAAGAGCTTAGGTTAATCAAGGATTCAATTTATATCTCACTTAGCCATATATATACCCTCATCTTTACCTTGGCCCCATTACAACCTTGAAAAGACCTGATGATATTTGCATTGGTACATTGAATACTTGTTGATTGGTTAGGTGAAGAACAAAATCTAGAAAGCATGACTAGAGAAGAGTATAGTGATTACCCTATACACTTGAGTGATTATAGTGCACATATACAATCAGTGAGGGTTCAATGCTTAATTCTATGTTTCCTGCTTTCATGAGCTGTCTTCCTACAAGTTTACTAGTTTCTACTGTATAGTTTGAATTAGTGGAATTTGAGTTATTTTTGTCTTGAAGAACTTATCTATTTTTAACCAAGTAGGCAAAATCATCTTAGCATATAGTTGCATTCATATACATAGGTTGCATTGCATTGCACGAGTCTTAATTTTTCCTACTCATTTATTTTATCTCCTTAAGCTAAGCATGAGGACATGCTAATGTTTAAGTGTGAGGAAGTTGATAAACCACTATTTTATTATTTATCTTGTGTTTAATTGAGTGGTTTTCATCAGGCCTTTGCCCACTTATTCATATGATTTGCATGATTTTATAATCCCTTCCTAATATTGTTTTATGATTGAAAACTTGCTTCCTAGATATCTTTAATTAGTATATTTTAATTCTCCTTTATACCATTCGATACCGTGATCCGTGTGTTAAGTGTTTCAAGCTTTATAGGGCAGGAATGGCTTAGAAAATGGAGAGGAAGCTTGCAAAAATGGAAGGAACACAAGAAACTAAGGAGATGACCAGCGAGCACCGACGCGCATGCATGGCTCACGCGAGCGCGCGGAATGGAGAAATTTACAGCGATGCGTGCGTGTGCCTGACGCGTACGCGTGGATTGGAGTCTGCACAAAAGACGCGCACATGTGGACGACGCGTACGCGTGACAAGGAAATTCTTCAAATGACGCGCACGCGTGACTGACGCGTACGCGTGACAAGCGCGATTTGCAGAATTAACAGAAAACACCGGGGGTGATTTCGGGCCACGTTTTGACCCAATTTTCGGCCCAGAAACACAGAATAAAGCCAGGGAACATGCAGAGACTCAAGAGACATACGGAGACACATTCACAGTTTATTAGTTTTATGCTTTTGCTTTTGGATATTGAAGAGTCATCACCTCCTTTGAAGATACTATTCTAGTTTGTTTCCTTACTTACTCTTTTATTTATTTATTCCATATTCTTAATTCTTGTTTAAAGTGATAATTGGATTATTTTCATGGATTGTTAATGCAAAGGATTACTTTTACTTTTAATTAATTTTTAATCTCTATTTTATTTAAATTATTATGTCTCTTTTCTATTCCAAACTCCCAATAATGAAGATGGTATCCATGTCAGTAGAGTAGATTCCCTACTTGACATGGGGTTGATTAAAAGGAGACACCTGAGTTGGAATGCTCAAGTAATTAGTTAAATTGGAAGTTGTTGGCTAATTCTGTATTTACTAACGCTAGACCTTCCTAAGGGAGAGGACTAGGATTTGCGAATAAGAGTTAGCTCAATCACTTGACTTTCCTCTATTTAGTAAGGGTTAACTAAGTGAAAATAACAACATCTTTATACTACACTTGAGAAATTTTCAACAAGAATAGAACTTCCAATTAATCATTCCCCCAGTCAAGGCCTTTTTATTTTCAATAATATAAATTCCTTTTTATTTTCGTTGCACTAAATTACAATTGTCTATTTTCTATTATTCAACTCTCAAAAAATCTCTCGGAAACTCCTGATTAATAACTTAGAACCCTTTCCTAGCAACTCGTTGGGAGACGACTTGGGACTCATACTCCCAGTATTTTTATTCTAAACTTTTTGTGACAACCTTTCTAAATTGATGAGGCAGATTTTTGCTGGTTAAGAGCTATACTCGCAACGCTGTTCTATTATATTATAATCTCTTAATTGGTCTAACTTCTGCCACGCATCAGTGGGTTAAGGACAGTTATGCTCATTTAACTTACTTTCCAATGTGAGGGTTGATCAAGTGAGACTAATCCA
Organism: Arachis hypogaea; assembly: GCF_003086295.3. NCBI lineage: Eukaryota > Viridiplantae > Streptophyta > Magnoliopsida > Fabales > Fabaceae > Arachis > Arachis hypogaea. The sequence goes on from NC_092055.1 coordinate 78,622,291, forward strand.
TCATAATTGTTATAGTTGTGGTTCCAACAAGGAAAGAACCCTTAGCTCACTCCAAGCCAAGACTCTTTTTATGCTTTCAATCTTTCATACCTTTATATGTTGATCTCTTTTATACTTTACTTGTTTATATTGCATAGTCGGTTCTTTAATTTCTTCATTAGTTCAATCATTACAATTTTGCATGTTCTTTTATTGCTTTATATGTTTATTTCTTCATTCACAACCCCTTGATCACTACAACTGAAATTGCACACTCATAGTTCTAAAGTGCTCTTAGGGAGACGACTCGGGAGTCTAATACTCTCGGTTTTTAATTGGTTTAGCTTGTGACATATCTTGTGAATTTCCAATTTGATTGATGTCCAATTTGTTGAGTTAGGACTATACTTACAATGTTAATTCCATTTTAGATAACCAAGTTCCTAACCCTATGCAATTTGGGTGCACACATCTCTAGACATCATCAAATTTTGGCACCATTGCCTAGGAGTTCACTTTAAGTGCAATGAGTGCTACTATTTTGGTTGTTGTAAATATGTGAATATTGTAAATATTTGATTTTTTGGTTTGCTACTTGGCTCTAATTGTAGATACCATTTCCCTCTTCAGTTAATTTTAGTAGTCTTTGATTGTTAAGTTGGTTCTTGTTTACTTGCCTATTTTTTGTTTTGCCTTTCATAATTGCATGGTTTTATTGCCTCCTCAGTTGAATGACACGGTCACTTCCAGACCCGAGCTTGGCCACTTTTGATCCGAAAATCAAAAGAACTTTAACTCATATAAGGCAAGCTCGGCGCCGGCTAGCTTTTGTGAATAGTGAATCGGGTTCCCTAGAGGAGCACTCCAATTCACTATCACCAACCATCTGTGACCATCATTCTCCAATCAACGAGGAGACTCTATATTTATCTGCGGGGAGTACTGAATTCTCTTTGAGTGACTCAGGTGACACCGTCATGGCAGACCCACCTCGAAGAATCACCTTGAAGGAGGCCGGAGCTCCTGATCTTGATTTGCAACCGCTTCAAATTTTGTATCCGGCCTTAGATCCAAATTTTGAGCTCAAGTCTGGCACGATAAACTTGCTCCCCAAATACAATGGACTACCTAGGGAAGATCCCTTGAAGCATCTAAAGGATTTCCAAGTTGCATGTGCAACTGCGAGAAGACATGGGGCCAATGAAGCCGCAGTGTTGGTCTTCGTTTTCCCTTTCTCTTTGGAGGAAAAAGCGAAGGAGTGATTTTATACTCAAACGGGTAAAGTTAGATCCAACTGGGACTTGTTGCATAAAGAGTTTTGGAAAAGTTCTACCCTCCCCAGAAAATAGACAAGTTGCGAAGAGAGATCTCTTGCATTGTGCAACGGGATGGGGAGACTTTATTTGAGTATTGGGAGAGATTTAAGAAGTTGCTGGAGGCTTGCCCTCACCATCGGATTGATGAGTTGGTTCTTATCAGTTATTTCTGTCAAGGAATGCACCACCAAGACAAGCTTCTCCTAGATGCCGCGAGTGGAGGTTCATTGACCAAAAACAAGACCACTGCAGAAGCATAGGAAGTTATCTCAGATTTGGCAGACTCGACTCAACACTCAAGGGCAAGGAGTTCACAACCAAAAGCTTTGAATGAATTTTCTCCCTCTGGAGATGCTACTTTGACCAAGACCCTCGGGAAAATGACAATCTTGTTGCGACAACTCACCCAAGGGCAACAAATTCCTCAAGCTTTGATAAGTGCTCCACCTCAACCTCCAAGGATCGAAGAACCACCAAGGATATGTGGTGTTTGTGCTTGTAATACTCATTACACCAATGAGTGTCCTCAGCTCCAAGAGGACACTACATTGGCGGTAGCTAACTCTTATCCACAAAGACCAAATTACAACCAAGGATCCTACAAACATGGAGGCAATCAAAACCAAAGGTGGAACCAAGCTCCTCAAACTCAACCCAACCAAAATTCTCAAGTCTACTACCATCAACATCCCCAAGGTCAACCACAATACCAACAACCATACCAACAACCCCCACAATCTCAACCTCAAGGGAAGTACATACACCCACATAGTAGGCCTATCCCTTCTCAAGTTAACCAAGCCCTTCCCTCTAATCAATCTCACATGAATGACACAATTCACACCTTCATGCAAGAACAACGAGAGTTCCATAAGAAACAAGAGGCATATATGGCTACAATAGCTGAAGCCCTTTCCCGTTTAACTCTTCCTTATCAAACCCCACAAAACACCCAACAAACTTCAACTTTGAGTAGTTTGCCCTCCCAACCTCAACCCAACCCTAAGGGTAGCATCAATGCCATCACCCTTAGAAGCGGTATTAAACTGGACAAGAATGTTGCTATACATACAAAGTTGAGTGAGGAGACAAACAATGAAGAGGTGGGTGATGAAGTGGAGGTGATGAGGAATGAAGGTGAAAGTGTTGATAAAAGAGAGGAAGAACCACCCAAGGTCAAGGAGCCAAAGAGAAAGACTTTGCTTGAAGAGCCTTTGCCCATTCCATTCCCAACTTTAGCCAAGAAGGCCAAGAAACAAGAAGAGCTTGACCCCACTATAGTGGAAATTTTTAAAAAGGTTGAAGTCACCGTCTCCCTCTTCCAAGCCATTCAACAAGTGCCAAGATATGCCAAGTTCCTTAAAGATGTTTGCACTCACAAAGATTAGCTTGGCAACCTCAACACAAAGCCGGTAGATAATTCTATCTCTTTTTTACTTCCTGAAAAATGCAATGATCCCAGCCCATGTTTGGTCACTTGCTTGATTGATGGAATGAAATTCATGGACTTTATGTGTGATCTGAGGGCGTGCGTGAGCATTATGCCACTCCCCATTTATGAAAGATTGAATTTGTCACCCCTAAAGAGGTATGGGGCGAGGTTTGTGCTAGCCGATAAAAGTATTATGTCAGTTGCTGAGATTGCCGAAAATGTCCTGGTTAATATTCAAGGATTGCTCTTTCCAGTTGATTTTCACATTTTAGAGACCCCTCCCATTGACTCAAACAAGCCATCATCCATACTCCTTGGAAGGCCATTCTTGAAGACGGCCCGTTTCAAGCTAGATGCACATTTGGGAGTCTACTCTTTTGAGTCGGATGGCAAGTTAGTCAAGTTCACTTTGGAGGAGTCCAACAAATCCGTTCTTGAAGCGTATTCTATTTTTGGGTGCGACATAGTTGAAGAGCAAGTCATTGAGGATGGCAAGGAGCAAAAAAAAGAGGATGTTGCCAAGAAATCAAGTTCAAAGGATCACACTCAACCTAAGAATACCAAGGAGTTGGAGATTTTTCTCCTTGGTGAAGTTTCCAAGTGACCAATGAAGCCATGCAAGTCCAACTTAGGACTCTAAACCAAAGTGCTTGGTGGGAGACACCCCACCATGGTGACATTATTCTAATTCTATATCTTGTTTACCTTTTTGTGATATAATGGTTAGCTTAGGTTTGGTTTGATGAATTTTGAGTTGTATAAGTTGATTTACTTGTGGACTGTAAAATTGTGCTTGTTTGTATGATTTGGGGTTGGTATGTTGATATACTAAGGATAGGAACCTTAGTTTTGACAAGAAAAGAATTTTCTAAAACAGGGCATCTGTGCGTTTGCACCAAGCTGTGCGTGCGCACAAAACTGTGTTTTTTGCCATCTGTGCGGACGTACAAGCCTGTGCGTCCGCACAGGCCTTGATATGCCCTCTGGTCGCAGTGCCAGCACAGCCTGTGCATGCGCGCTGCCTAGTTTTCTTTGACCCGTGTGAGCGCACGGCTACGTGCGTAGCTCACGTTCCCTTTCGTGCTTCATTTGTGCGGCCGCACAAAAGTATGCGCCCACACACCAATTGTAGATCCCTCTGGTGGGACTGAGAGAACGGCTTTTGCGCGTGAACAACCTCCCCCATTTCTAGCTCCTGTGCATGCGCACGGTCCTGTGTGCGCACGCACACATGCTTCTGTCCCCAAGTATGTAAAAAAACAAAAAAAAAGAGAAGAAAAAAAGGAGGAGAGCCTGTCTGTGTGGTCGCACGTCGTTGTGTGTCCGCACGTCCTTATGCAACCTCTCTGGTCGCAGCGATCGCACGCTATGTGCGCTCACAACCTTTCTAAGTTGCGCTCTCTGTGCATCCGCATAGGTCCCTGTGTGTCCGCACAAGACACGTTCTGGGCAATAACAGGACAACCTACCCTGTTGAGAGGTAGCTTTCTTCTTTTCTTTTTCACTGCTCTCTCTCCCTGTTGTCTGCCCAGCCCCGCCGGCCACCGCCGCTACCAGCCTACCGCCAGTGACCTCTCTCTCTCTCTTCCTCTTTCTCTTACTTCTCTTCTCTTTCCTTTCTTTCTTTCTTTACATTCTCTTTTCTCTATTCACCACCGGTGAGTTCTCTCTTCCGGGGCTTCTTTTTCTGGCGAACCCAAATGCCATGATTTTGCAGTGGCTATAAGAAGTGCCATTGTTCCTCCCTAGTTCTTGTTGTTTTCAACCTCTATACCTCAGGTTCTTGTTTTTCCTTTTTTCTTTATGTTCATATTTTTGCAATTGTCTCCATTTCTTTTATGTTGCTTAGATTAAATTAGTTGCTTTCTTTGTTGTTCTTTGATTTGCAAAGTGTTGTTGTTTGATTGTTGGGTTGGTTATGATCAAATTTGAGCTTAATTATGATGAACTTTTACATTGCATACCACATGTTCGATAAAATGCCTCAATGAACATTTTGTTTGATTCATATGACTTGGCCATCATATGTGTCCAATTTATCTCTTGTTAGGCATATTGTATGAATTGTGCAACTTCTATTATGACTTTTGATGGTAATTATATGACATGACCAATGCATTTCTTTGTTTGTCAATGGGGAATTTTGATTGAAAATACATTGTGTTGTATGAGACTCAATTGATATTGTTCATCTTGGAATTTCAAATCAAGTAACCACTTTACAATTGTTCAACTTTTAATGATATCTTGATCAAACATCTTTTGACTTCTAATTAAGAACATTGTATGTGTGATTACCACCTCTTGAGGATGAACAATTGACAATTCCCTTTTTGGTGCTTGCTTGAAGTTGCTTTCATTTATCTGTTTTATATTTGCAACTTGAGCACTAAATGATGAAGCTTTGAGCTGTGAATTGCCTTAAGGGTGTGATTGTCGTGATATCCGGCCGGTGTGTGTATTCCAACCGCGCACATCATTGAAATATATACACTGTGTTTTTGTAAATCACACTATCTATATAAGTTTCTTTTAACCTTGTTAGTGCTTCCTCAATGATTTTACTTTATTGTTGCCCTATGGTCTCAAAATTCTTTTGCTTGTATTTTCAGGATGTGAAAGAAGGGTAAGGCACCAGTTGCTTCGCCGGTTGAATAACCCACCTCTCGCTTTCCTAATGTTTGGGAGGATCGCCAAGGGGATAAACCGGATACCTTGGTTAACCGAAGAGTCGACTCTCAATACGAGGCTATTGAGAAGTGTACAATCTATTGGGAGTGGCCATTGAAAATTCCAAGACAATACAAGGTGACTATTCACAAAAGGATCACCTCGCTTCATTGGGAGTTTCTTGAGCAAAAACCCATTGAAGTCAATGAGACTATGGTGCGGGAATTCTATGCGAACTACCAAGCTTGGGAAGCAAAGTCAATCTTCCTCCACGGAAAGATGTTGGATACATCCAACCAAGCTCTAGAAGCTATTCTGAACATCCCCCACATTCCACTTGAGAAGGATGAATATTTCAAGATAAAAGTGGATGTCTTCAAAGGAAGAGTATCTTTGACTCCCATTCTTGAGAGAATAGGCCGTCCTGGTGCATCTTGGGAGTATAGCAAGGGGAGGAATTATGTTCCCACTAGTATTGCGTACTCTAATTTGAATGCTGAAGCTCGTATATGGTATCAGATTGTGGCGGACTACATCATCCCGAGCACCCACACTACCCATGTGAGATTTAGAACTGCTTTGCTACTTTGGGCTATTATGCAAGGAAAGCATATAGCCATCTTGCCTTTATTGCGCAAATTAATTTGGAAATTAGTTGAGAAGAAGAATATCAGCGTTCTATTTCTGTCGATGGTGATGCGCTTAGCAAACGCAGCGGGGGTAGAGAGGCGACCAATGGACATCATGTTCAGTGTTTCTAGCGGCAACAAGTTCATTCCGAGGGGAGATTTAGAGAGATCAACAAACACAACCCCCTCCAAGAGGAAGACACCCACAACACCACCATCAAGTCTACCAACTCCATCAACTGCTTTACCCTTTCTCCATCCTCTTCCGAAATTATTACAAGACATCTTGCACGATATCCACCACATGGAGCATTTGGAGCAAAAGCATTTCGAGTGGATAGCGGCAAAGCTAGAAGGAAGAGACCCCGGCCCAATTCTTAGAGCTTCATCCGAGCTAGCTGGGGAGGAGCATGATGCAGTTGACCAACCCATTTCTGAGCCCACCAGCTGAAGGTGGCCCTTCTTCATCCTCCCGGATCGTAAGCCTGCACAAAGGACCGTGCACAAATTAAGTGTGGGGGAGGATCGATGACTTCAAGGGGGTAAAAGTTTCTCTTTTAAAGACACTTTTCAATGTTTCTTGTAGTACTTTTTCTTCATTTTGAGTAGCTTTATTTCTATTGCATCTTGTTTGGTTTGTTGTAAATATTTCTTTATCGTTTATGGATATTTAGTAGTTAATATTTGCATGTTACATGATATGATGAATAAGTGGTGAAACACCAAGGAATTTCCATGAAACCTTTTCTAGGGGCATAACATTGATTGAATTGAAGAAAATTTGTGTTTACCAGCTTGCTTGGAGTGTTTTATTTGTAGAACATGGAAAAGAGCTCGAACAATATACCTTGTGAGATTTGAGCTTTAATAGATGGTTGCATTTTTCAACCATAATGTTGTTCTTGTGTGTGATTATACTCCTTTTTTACTGTGATCATTGATTTGCATGATTCTTTATGTCCTGTATTTGTGTTTGGATACATTTAGCATGATTGAGGCCATCTTCGATGATAAACTCACTAACCTATATGGCCAACCCTTGCATTCACCATTATGAACCTCTTTGAGCCTATGAATCCCTTTTTGTTCTGATGATAGCACATTACTCCCCTTAAGCAGAAAACCATTGATGTCCCTGAATTACTCTTTGATTAGCTTAGGTGGATTAGTGTGTAAAGTCTAAGTGTGGGGGAATTTTGGGAAGTATTGGTGATAAAGACATGAACTCATTGTGAAAATTTTGGCAATTAGGTAATGCTCATGCATTTTATTAGTTAAAACATATGCATTCATAGTTCAATTTAAAAAAAAAAACTTGTGCATAACAAAGTATAAAATAAAAGAGTAAATAAAGGATGCATATGCCATGTTTGAAAAGAAAATGCATGAGTAAGGTGAGATAGAAAAAGAAAATGGGTAGAAGGGTTGCATTTTTATGTGTATATAGGTGATGTAGGATTAGGTGGACGCTCAAGCTAATCAAAGTACTAATTCTTTAAGTCCACTAGACCATAAATCATCCTACCTAAACCCTAGCCCCATTACATCCCCCTAAATACCTCATGATATTTGTTATTCATGCATTAAATACTAGTTGATTGTTAGATGACTTGCAAATCTTTGAAAGCATGAAAAAGGAGAATTGAGTGGTTAAAACCTAACCACTGAGCGAATTGAGTGGATACACATCCGGTGAGGGGTTCGATCACTCAATTCTATGTTCTTACGCCTCATATTGTATCTTCTCGCAAGTTGTTTAATTGGATAGTTTTGATAACTTCAATTCAATTCTTTGGACATTGATCTTAGTGTATGAACTCTTTGCATTGGCCCTAAAATTTTCTTGTGATGGATTAGAATTTTATAGTTTGTTTCTACCAACTCTCATCGTAGTACATATTAGCGATTAGCCTTAGGATAGTTGCATGCATTTAGGTAGTACATAGCATAAGTTATTTTCCCTTTCATCTATCTCCTTTGCGTGTGTTTAGCATGAGGACATGCTAGTGTTTAAGTGTGGGAGAATTGATGAATCCATATTTGATGATGATTTTTTTGTTAGAATTGAATGGATTTTCATCACATAAACTTGCACTTATTCCCTTGAATAGCATGCTTTTGAACTTTCTTCCTAAATTGTGCTTGATTATGAAAATATGCTCTTTTGTGCCTAATTTAATCTATTTTATTCCATTTGCCTTCCATTCGATGCCTTGATGTTGTTTATGAGTGATTCCAGGTGTATAAGGTAGGAAAGGGTTGGAGAAAATGGAAGAAGAGCATACAAAGTGGAGGAAACAAGAGGAATCAAAGGAGATGAGCTCAGAGACGTGTGCGTGCGCACAGCAACCTGTGTGTACGCACAGCTGCCCAATCAGAGCGCGTGGATCATTTCGAGCGCGTCGCGCGTCCATCCCAGCATCGCCTAGTGTGCGTGCGCACAGCTACTTGTGCGTACGCACAGGAAAGGATTTTTCGCGAAGTGTGCGGACGCACGCGTCTTTGCGTCCACACATGACTTCATTAAAAAAGCACGTGCCTCGTGATTTGGGGGCTTTGGAGGCCCATTTCTGAAGTTTTCTAGCTCATATTGGAGGGGAAAATAAAGACATAATATAGCATATCATTAGGATAGTTTAGGAGTAGTATAAGAAGTTTTTAGTTTAGTTTTCTCTAAGTTTTTCATCATCTCTATTAGGGTTTATACTAGGGTTTTACATTCAAGTGCCATTTCCATTTTGGATCTTGGATTTTGCTAGCTTTCATTGTAAGTATTCTCTTGTTAGTACTCTTTATAGTTACATTGTCATTACTCTTTCTTCTAATTCAAGTTATAGTTCAATTTTACTTCTCTCTTGCAATTTTAATTTCTTATTGATGAATTTGATGTTTGATGTTTGTTTCATGCTTTCTTATGTTATTCTTGTTGATTGAGATCAATTGTTACTTTTAGTTTCAAGCATTTTCTCATTTTCTCCATGTTTAAGCTTTTTCCCACCAAGTGTTTGACAAAATGTCAAACATGATTTTAGGCTAAATTTTTTGCTCTTGACTTGAGTAAAGTGAGCAATTGAGTTTCTAGTGTTGGAATGTCCAACATTTAGTTTCAATTCTTGGATTGTTAATTATTCTTGTTCCCACTAACGCTAAGTTGTTGCTAAGGCAATTAGCAAGCAATTTAGGATTTGTGGGATAAGGACACTTATGCTCATTTAACTTACTTTCCGATGTGAGAGTTGATCAAGTGAGACTAATCCATCATAATTGTCATAGTTGTGGTTCCAACAAGGAAAGAACCCTTAGCTCACTCCAAGCCAAGACTCTTTTTATGCTTTCAATCTTTCATACCTTTATATGTTGATCTCTTTTATACTTTACTTGTTTATATTGCATAGTCGGTTCTTTAATTTCTTCATTAGTTTAATCATTACAATTTTGTATGTTCTTTTATTGCTTTATATGTTTATTTCTTCATTCACAACCCCTTGATCACTACAACCAAAATTGCACACTCATAGTTCTAAAGTGCTCTTTTATACTTTACTTGTTTATATTGCATAGTCGGTTCTTTAATTTCTTCATTAGTTTAATCATTACAATTTTGTATGTTCTTTTATTGCTTTATATGTTTATTTCTTCATTCACAACTCCTTGATCACTACAACCAAAATTGCACACTCATAGTTCTAAAGTGCTCCTAGGGAGACGACTCAGGAGTCTAATACTCTCGGTTTTTAATTGGTTTAGCTTGTGACATATCTTGTGAATTTCCAATTTGATTGATGTCCAATTTGTTGAGTTAGGACTATACTTACAACGTTAATTCTATTTTCGATAACCAAGTTCCTAGCCCAATGCAATTTGGGTTCACACATCTCTAGACATCTCATCATTGGGCCTTGGGCCCAATATAAGTCCGATTCAATCGATTTGGTCCGTTGGCCCAATTTTGGACCAAAACCTTTAAAATTAATATCAAAATTTGTATTTTTAATATTTCTACTTTTCTAAACGATAAAATTTAATTTTCTAATTTTTTGAATAATAATTAATTTATTGGCTAATTATGTTTTAATTTCGCAGGGTTTACACAGTCACTCTAGAGGACATGCTCGTCACATCTGTAGTGCATCAAGCATAACGATTAACAGGGGGTCGCTGGGCCATACCTACAGTGGGCACCACTTAAATCACAAGGTTGGGAGAAGGTCCTAAGCCGAAAATAAGTTATTCTACACTTAAATTAATATCATCTTACACTAAAACCATTCTAGCCTAAACCACAAAAGAACCTACGGCACTCCCCATCTAACAATGCCAATTCCAGAACAAAGAGACAATGTCAGGGAGAAATTAGAACAGTAATGGCACATAAATAAAAGAAGAAGATGTAAAACTAGGTCACTTACTAGTAAAAGCAAATGGAGAAAGTAGCATATGGAAGAGCGACGACACTGTAGGAGCAGAATGAAATCTACAATAATGAAGAAGGTGAAGGAATGACAGTGACAATAGAAAAAGTGGGGGCAATGGTGGTGTTGTCAGTTGCAGAAACCAAATGGGAAATGAAAGGAAGATATAAGTAGTGGGATGGTAACCGTCGAGGAAGAAGATTGAAAGGTTAGGAGTAAAATTGACCTTTTCGCTAGCTTTCAAATCACATAAAGAACATTAAATGCTCTTGGCACAAGTATCGAAGCGACTTCCCCAAGCAGCAGTTAGGGGCAGTTCATGTGCACAAAGAAAGCGTTGGAAGCGTGAACCTCGCTGACGAGCTCGCCACCAGAGGGAGACAACTACCCGTGAAGGCACTATTCCAACCCAGTCCAACAAGAATCAGAGGTCCACCTAGCAGACCCATAACCCAACGGGTCTACCTCCCAATTAACCAACGGTGTCCCTCGTATGTCACCATCCCCCTAACGGTAATCTGGACAGCTGGCAGAAGCTTCCAGACGAATGGACCCAAATGGAAGGGACCACCCAAAGACGAAAAATAAAGGGGAGGGACATACCCCTCCTCAAGGTACGTTACATTCTTACCCTAATTAGCCGCATTCTCGTACAGACACTTATTTTAATATTGGAATGTCCTTACAGGTGGCCGACCCGCCGATCAATCAACGTAGTCCACCAACTTTCCACTCTGCAAATCACGCACTTAGGATCCGATCTCTATTCTACTCAACCTTTCATCTCAACAGACTCCGAAAAATCGAACAATTTAAATAATAGAACACAATATTAGTTAATTTTTAGTTTCAGGCTCAATTATTCAAAGGAATGAAAATATTTCTACCAATAAAACAATAATAAGAGATTACTATTATACATTGTATATTATAAATTAATAAGAACATTTTAATAAATATTATTTATGATGATTCCTCTACTTTCTGTTCTTTCATTCCTTGCTGAAAACGGAAATGATAAATACAAAATTTGAGGTGGCATTTACATCAAAATATTAATGTTGTTATTAGTATAAATGTTTGGATCTTTAAATAAATATTTAATATATGTATTTAATCTTAAATTTCTTTATATTCTCTGTAATTTTCTTTATTTGTACATCCTTATTTAAGTTCAAATATTATAGCTAAAATTTCAAAAGTTTTACAAGAAATATAATTTTGTTATTGACATTTTTACAACTGATTATGATGTCTACAGAAGTTATGTGAAAAAGAAAACTTTTAAAATTAAACATAATAATTGGTCGATGACTTAATAAAAAAAGGAGTTTGAGTTAGGCAGCAGCAAAAACAAAAACGAAAGTTTGAGTTAGGCAACGCTGGCCTTTTCTAGCTATAATTTATTACCTGAAAAATTATATATATTATATTCTCCGTTAAAATAAAAAATTCAGACATGATGTGCTGTGTTATGTCTGTCTATCCGCTTCGCTTCTGTTGATTCGCACTCTCCCTTTTCTCCCGAACAGCACAAAAAGAGAAGAAGCGAACGACTGAGAGAGAGAGAGAGACTAGAGAGAGAAAAGTCCTAGAGCGAGAAATAGTTACACAGTCCTTGCCGCCGGCGATACTTGCCGGAAAATGCACTGATTCTGGTAACCACCTCTCACACACAACCACCAACACACCCCGCCACCACAGAAAAACACAAAACGGAAAATGCGGGAAGCACTTGTTCGCGATACCACCTGCGAAGCCACCTCCATCATTAAGAATGAAGAACCCGAGAAGAAACTGTCGCTCTTGCAGTCTCCGTTGCCGCCGCTTCCGTTGGTTCCAAGCGGCCGGAGCCGGTCTCAGGGAATCGGAACCAGAAGAGTGACGCCAACAACGACACCCCTAGCGGTCTCCGGCGCCGGATCCACCGTGGAGAAGATCCTCCCGAACGGCGATTTCTACTCCGGCAACTTCTCCGGCACCGTTCCTCACGGATCCGGGAAGTACCTTTGGACCGACGGGTGCATGTACGAAGGAGAGTGGAAACGCGGAAAGGCTTCGGGCAAAGGAAAATTCTCATGGCCTTCAGGCGCTACCTACGAAGGTGAATTCAAATCTGGAAGAATGGAAGGGTTTGGCGTCTTCGTCGGATCCGACGGAGACACCTACCGCGGGTCGTGGAGCTCCGACAGAAAACACGGCTTTGGCTTGAAGCGTTATGCAAACGGCGACGTTTATGAAGGGTGGTGGAAACGCAACCTGCAAGACGGCCACGGCCGTTACGTTTGGAAGAACGGAAACATGTATACCGGGGAGTGGAGGAACGGCGTCATAACGGGGAAAGGGGAGCTTGTTTGGGCTAATGGGAACCGCTACGAGGGGCAGTGGGAGAACGGTTTGCCAAAGGCACAAGGGTTGTTCAAAACGATGTCGCATCATCAGGTGCTGATGCAGCCGCATTGCTTGAAGACGAGTGGGATTTTGTGGGGTGACAACTTTGCCCTCGCCGTTAGGAAGCGGTCGTCCGTTGACGGCTCTAGAGGGAGCGTTACGGAGAAGAGCTTCCCGAGGATTTGCATATGGGAATCGGAGGGTGAGGCTGGGGATATAACTTGCGATATTATTGATAATGTGGAGGCGTCAATGTTCTATAGGGATGGAACGGCGTCGGATCGAGACGGGGTTGGTGTGCCATTTGGCCGGAACCCTTGTTTCGCTGGCGAGGTGAAGAGACCGGGTCAAACGATATTCAAGGGGCATAAGAACTATGAATTGATGCTTAATTTGCAATTGGGCATAAGGTAAAGAAAATATTTGAAGTTGGGATATTGATTGAGGTTCTTCATTCTCTGTGTGTTTGGATTAACGGGTAAGAATTTGCTGTTGCGTTTGGATAGGTACTCAGTAGGGAAGGAAGGCTCGACGTTGCGGGAGCTTAAGCTGACCGATTTTGATCCCAAGGAGAAGTACTGGACTAGGTTTCCGTCTGAAGGTTCCAAGATTACGCCTCCCCATCAAACAGCGGAATTCCGGTGGAAGGATTACTGCCCTGCTGTTTTTAGGTGAGTTTTCATGTTTAATGCTTGCGGGTTTTCCGGATGGGGTGAAGTTTTGATGCAACTTGCATTTGTTTTGATTGAATTTTGCTTTGGACTTTACAGGCACTTGAGGAAGCTTTTTCATGTGGATCCTGCTGATTATATGTTGGCTATATGTGGCGATGACGCCCTCAGGGAGCTTTCCTCTCCCGGGAAAAGCGGGAGCATTTTCTACTTGACGCAAGATGACAGATTTATGATAAAGACAGTGAAGAAATCTGAAGTCAAGGTTGGTTGCATCCTGTTAAATTCGATGTTAATTCCCTCTGCCTGATGTTATACCATATCCTAATTCCTAATGGATATATGCTGTTTTTCATTGCAAGCAAGTAGTTAGTAAAATTTGAGTAGAATAGATACTTCAGTAAATCTTTTGTTTAGTTCTGAAACTTTGGTTTTTGGAAGAGGGAGGTATTAGCTGGCCAGTGATGTTTTTTGTATTTAACATAGATTCTCACATTCAATAGAATTCTGTGCTGCTAGAAATCTTTTGGCTATATGCAAATCTGGATTTTGCTTGTTGCATGTCTGACACTTGATTATGGTTATTAACTTTTAGGTGCTTCTCCGGATGCTTCGAAGTTATTATCAACATGTCTCTGGTAATGAGAATTCACTTGTAACAAAATTCTACGGGGTACACTGCGTCAAGCCAATTGGAGGCCAGAAGGTATGGATTGGTATCTGTATTATGGCGGGTTTTCATTGTTCCCCCATGCATGTTGTTACTCATTACCTTGACTTTTTCTTGTCATTATTCGATAAACTAGATCCGGTTTATTGTGATGGGAAACCTTTTCTGCTCGGAATATCCAATTCATCGACGATTTGACTTGAAAGGATCTTCACATGGGCGTATAACGGATAAGCCGGAAGAGGAGATTGATGAAACGACCACCCTCAAGGACCTTGATCTCAACTATGTGTTTCGTGTACCAAGAAATTGGTTCAAAGAGCTAATTCAGTAAGTTGTTGCTTTTATACTTAGTTAACTCTCCTGTCTGCAGTTTTCTGGACTGTAACTTAGCGGTGGAAACGTTAACTATATATGCTGATATATCATGATATTATGCTAACAGACAAATTGAGCGGGATTGTGAATTCTTGGAAGCAGAGAAAATTATGGACTACAGCCTTTTGGTTGGACTTCATTTTCGTGATGATAATACATGTGACAAAATGGGATTATCACCATTTGTTTTACGCACTGGTATTGATCAATCATTCCCTTAAGTCCATATAGAAGATAAAGTTTATGTTGCATAGTTTTTAAAGTCTGTGTGCTTGACCCTTTCAGGAAATCGAGATTCTTACCAGAGTGAAAAGTTAATGCGTGGTTATCGCTTTCTTGAAGCGGAGCTACAAGATAGGGATCGGGTTAAATCTGGAAGGTATGTTATGATATGTTCGGTTATTATATAAAATGATTAGGTTGTTATAGCACCAGCATCCATGATTTAATTGAATATTCCCAAAAGGTGTAAGTTGTTATCTGTATCGATCAGAATCATTAACTATGATCAAATGACCATTGTTAGTGTATGGGAGATGTAGCGTAATTTGTGTATAGTTGGTCAGATTGGAAGTAGCAGATCTGTATCATATATTATGTATAATCTATACAGCATCGCAGTTTAATGTTTCATGGACTTGTGCATGTGTAATTGTAGTTCTTTTAGGTTTATTTATATTTAAGGAATTAAAGAAGTTTTTGTGAATTTCTTCATTTTAATTGATATCTTTCAAAACAAAATGATTGAAAGTAGTTCACATTATTTTTGGTGAGTGGGGATAGTGTTGTAGCAAGCAACTGTCGTGTGGGGCACTTGCAGGCTGTGTGGTCTGTGGTCCAAATTAATTTAGATTAGTTAGATTAATTTAGATTTCGAATTTATTTTAGGCCCACCTTTAATTCATTGAATCAATTTGGATTTCTCTTTGTTGATCTTATGCACCTGATGAACACAGACACAATTTGGAATCTAACTTCTCACTGTTTTGTTGCATTCTTAAAGTATTCAAATTCAAAGTTGTTAGATTTCTATGAAAATGCATAATTGCAAATTTTACATCATATTAAGTAGGATTCTTGTTTCAGGAAATCATTAATTAGGTTGGGAGCCAATATGCCGGCAAGAGCTGAACGAATGGCGCGGAGGAGTGATTTTGATCAATACACCAGTGTTGGAATCAGCCATTTGACCCCTTATTGTAGTGGAGAGACTTATGATGTTGTTCTATATTTTGGGATCATTGACATTTTGCAAGATTACGATATCAGCAAGAAGCTTGAGCATGCTTACAAGTCCTTGCAAGTTGACCCTACTTCGATCTCGGCGGTTGATCCAAAGCTCTACTCAAAGAGGTTCCGTGATTTCATCGGGAGAATATTCGTTGAAGACAGGTAGCAGAGAGTGGAGGCTGAGTTTTTCCTTTTTTTTTTTTTTCTTTTTAATTGGGAGAATGCCTGCTTGATCCTAACATCTGGGAAAAATAGCTGCAAGTTCGGAACCCTAAGGCAGAGCCAGGGTCGTTGGGAGTTGCGGTTGTCGAGGGGCTGATGATGCTCGCCGGAGTTGGTGTTATTTAACGGCTGAATTCTGAAAATAACAGCCATGATGATGGTGTGCTGAAGGCGAGGGAAACTTGCATAGGCAAAGATAGGGGCTGTTAGTTTTGGGTTGATTCTACCCTATTTTTCATTTCTTTTTCCCCCCTGAAAGCGGAGGGCTTGTTATTTTCTTTTATTTATTTTCGTGGTTATAAATTAGAATATGAATATGATGTGAATTGTTTATAGGAAGAGGCAGCAAAGCGGAGTGGATAGCTGGGAATAAAAGAAAATTGTACAGTTCTTATACAAAGGATCCCTATTTGAGGTCGTCATTTATTTATTCATTTAATTTTTTCAAGAGTAAAACATTGATTATTGATATTAACTAGTATATCTTTCCGTATTACGTACGGGATAATTAATAAAAATATATAAATATTTTTATAAAATTATAATTAAAGTTAAAGTTTAATTATTTTTAATATTAAAAATAAGTATTTGTCTTAATTGATTTGGATTGGTTGAGTGGTTATCTTATCCGTCTACCTAAATAAGTATTAGAGTTTTGAATTTCACTTTGTGTAGGTAATAAGTCATTGGCTAGCTGGAGCTTCAATCCATTGAGGATTAGTTCTCGACCTGCCGAGTTGGAAAATACAGTGAAAGAAAATAGTATTTGTTTTAAAAGTAGAACAATTCTCATTGATGATAGCAATATTTTATGGAGATTTGTTTTTTGTTGAAATTTAACTCTGATAGTTTTATTTACTAGTATCATATTCATTCAGGAAGTCAAATAATATGATCAACGTTGTTACCAGTTAAAATTTTATATTTTATGACATGATTTTTAAGTTTCTAAACTTATAAACTTATGTCATTACAAAACCTATTAGATTGATTAATATTTCTTGGTAATATTACCAAAACACCGCCGTTGAGTATATTAGTTTGTGTAAAAAGAAACTATAATAACTTTTGTTATTCAATATATAATTTATTCTATTGAAAAATGAATTATTATTCCTGGATTAGTAAATATATTTCTTTCTATTTTTATATTATTTTATTTGACAATAATCTACCATTAAAGAAAAATTGAATGACTATACTATCTTATAATATGATGTATAAAATAATTTTTTATTTCAAAATTAATTCTGGTTAGTGAAAAAAATTCAAAATATTTTCTTACACAAATTTAAATTTAAATTTAAATTCAAAATTGATTAACAACTCACCTTTTTTAAAATTTTAATAACAAAAATAAAATTAATTAACTGCAAAATATTCGACATTTAATAATTTCAATTATTTAAATTTTAATTATCAAAAATTGAGTTAAAAATTAATGTAACTTAATAATCGATAATACATACATACATATATATATATATATATATATAATAATAATAATAATAATAATATCTAACACATAATTTAATTTTTTTAACAGAGTTAATGTATAATTTATTGAGAATTGATTTATTGTCTAAATTTTTTTATAAACTTTGTAGTATGTGAAAATAGTAATCTTATTTTTTATTATTATTTAAAAAATTATTCATAATTTTTTATTATGTAACTAACTTAATTAATCATCTTTATTA
Organism: Arachis hypogaea; assembly: GCF_003086295.3. Lineage (NCBI taxonomy): Eukaryota > Viridiplantae > Streptophyta > Magnoliopsida > Fabales > Fabaceae > Arachis > Arachis hypogaea. The sequence goes on from NC_092055.1 coordinate 78,639,991, forward strand.
TTTTTTTTTACAAAAAAAAAATCATGTTTATATTATTTGTATATTTTTTAATACAAATAAATATGTAGGTGTTTGTACTATTATATTTATTGTCTTAGATAATGGCTTAAGTTACTTATTTTGTATGTTAAATAATATAAATTATATTTTACATATTAAATTCATCAATTTATCCATGTTAAGAGGAGAAAAATTATGCAATAGATCATATGTTATAAAGATTAGTTAATTTACATATAAATTATCTTTAAAAAAATAAAGAAATAATTTATCACATATAATAATCCTTGGTATATGTAGTGTCATATATATATTAGGATGATCTATTTTAATTATGTGAGTGATTATTATTATTCACTTTTTCATTAAGATAGTAAATAATATTTAAAATTAAAAAAAAGGATAACTAGAATTTTTTTTAGTTTGATTATAAAATCTATTGCAAGTATACCTAACTTTTGTATATACTAAATATAATCATATTTAATAGTATAACATTTATTACAGTAATGACTCAAAATATTAACTCAAGTGAATAAGATCAACCTAGGTCTATTGTTAGGATGCTAAATCCAAATTAGGTTCATTGTTTTGAAACCCAATGCAGATACCCACAATGCAAATACCCACAATTATTTATGAATATTCTTTGAAAAAATACAAAAAAAAAATTATAATATAATAATCATAAAATAATCAATTCAATATAATTCAACACAACTCATAATATATTCATTATAAAAAATAACATTTTAAAAAAATTTAAAAATATCTTTCAACATAATAACATAATATAATATTTTAGGGCGAGACTGAGCGACATAATGATGAACTTAAGAGGTAGAGAAAGTGAGTTAAAAGAAGAGTAGATACAAAATCAAGATTAAGGATGAGTCTAGAAAGAAAAAAAAAGAGTTTAAATGAAGACGGGAATCAAGATTGCCAAATTTAATATATATATATATATATATATATATATATATATATATATATATATATATATATATATATATATATATTAGTAATTTTATATTCGCTTGGATTTAACGGGTCCCTTGAAGAAGGTAGGGGATCCATGTCCCCATCCTAGTCTATTTCACGTAGACAGGTCCTGTAAAGATTTCACTGATCCCCATTTAGTCCCAAATTATAAGTAATCCGACGAATATCCATTTGGTTACTCTTTTTTATCATTCCAATTGCTAGCATTTATTGGTTCATGACGTGAAACTACTCTAGCCACTTAGTAAATAGGAAATAATATATTTATAAATAAATAAAAATTATTATTAAAAATTGAATATTCAGATAAAACTAAAATAAATTATAACTTGTAAAAATAATTTATAAGATTTGTTACACAAATATTAAAATGTATGAACCGTGATGTTACTAACACAAATACAAATCATACAATATAAACAAATGTATAAAAGTAAAAATAAAATCTTCAAACTCAATCAATATAACAATAAATGAAAATTTTGTTATTTATCTACTGAACGCGATAGTAAATACTGGACAAAATAAAATCATATTTTTTATAAATATATTTACAGATAACTTAAAAATTAAAAACAAACACACTAAATAACATAGAGTATCAATGGTAAAATATAACTTAAAAAAATCACTTAAGTTCAAAAAGAACATGCATGTGATGAATTATAATAAATTTATATATGAGGAGTAAAAATAAAATAAAAAATTAAAAATAAAATAAAGAGAAGAATTAAAAGAAGTAAAAGAAGGCAAAACAAATAATGTGTGGAATAAATAAAAAATATATCGTAATAGAAGATTAATATAATCAATGAATATAAAAGATAAAAGAGAAAAATTAAAATACGATCTCATTAAACAAATTTCAAGAAAAAAATTTTGAAGAACCTATTAATCAACTTTTATAAAAATATTATAAAAAATTTAAAATAATTCTATTAATCAAAATACATAAAAAAATAATTGAGATAAAATAAAATTATAAAAAAATTTAGCAAAATTAAGATAAAAAAAATTACAAACTGTTACGGATCCGGCCCACGGATCCCGGACCCGAGGTTAAACCCGAACCCGGCTTCCCGGGTCCAACCCGCCTCTCTCTTCTAGAAAGGCCCGAAATCGGCCCTCTAGAACTCCTAACTAACTTTCGAATTCAAACGTCTTCCCTATCTTGACCAAACAAGATAAGATAAGATAACTCCCATCACCTATAAATAGAGGACCCAAGTCCTTACAGGTATTCATTCATTCCACACACCTTACACCTCTCAGATCCATTCTGACTTAAGCGTCGGAGTTTCTTTGCAGGTACCTCCCCCCATTGCTCCAGTCAAGTGATCCGGCATCCGCCTCAACCCGCAAGTTCCCGATCCATCCCTCAACCCGTACTAGAGACATCTTGTACATTGGCGCCATCTGTGGGGACACTTGCGCCGACTAAACCGGAATGGGGGGACGTACTCGAAGAAGCCTCCTCAAGCCGGGATGACTCTCGAACAAAGAATCCGACCCCAGAACACCAGAAGGTCGCAAATCAAGGAAGGTAGCAAGTACCATCCACCATGCACAGAATAAGGAAAACGATCACGTTGTCACAGAACCGCGACACCCCGAGAAAACGGGGGACAAAGCGGCACAAATCATCCAAGATCTCTGCCTCCGGGTCCAGGAACTGGAAGGCAGATTGACCGCCAAGGAAAGATATAACAACGAACACGGAAGCCATGCAACTTCTAGATCAAAATCTCGCCACGGCAGATCGCCAACTCGGTGACACGATAGGAGAGTCGATCGCAGCACCTCGCATGACCACAGGCGAGAAAAATCGCCAGAGCGGCGATACAGCCAAAGGCACAACCGCAACGCTTCCTGAGATCTGAGTCGTCAGCACGACTCAGACGAAGATCGGCGACACCGAGAAACCAAGCGCACAAGAAACGACCACACGATAATGGGAGCGACACCTTTCACGGAAAGGATCTTGAAAGCAAAACTCCCCAAAGGTTTCGACAAACCCACTGACATGAAGTACGACGGAACTAAAGATCCCCAAGAACATCTAACGGCCTTCAAGGCCAGGATGAACCTAGAAGGAGCGGCCGACGCAGTTCGATGCAGGGCCTTCCCAGTGACCCTAGCCGAGCCAGCAATCAAATGGTTCAACGCCCTCCCAAACGGATCCATAGCTAGTTTCCACGACACCACACGAAAGTTCATGGCCCAGTTCACGACCAGAATCACTAAAGCTAAACACCCCATCAATTTGCTAGGGGTCACACAAAAACAGGACGAATCCACAAGAAAATACCTCGACCGCTTCAACGACGAATGCCTAACGGTCGACGGGCTCACGGATTCAGTCGCAAGCCTTTGCTTAACCAACGGGCTCATGAACGAAGACTTCCGCAAACACCTCACCACCAAACCCGTGTGGACCATGCATGAGATCCAAAACGTCGCCAAAGATTACATAAATGACGAAGAGGTCAGCCAGGTTGTCGCTGCCAACAAGCGGCAACACAACCACACCCAACACGGCAACCCGGCACCACGACATAACCCACCACCCAGAGAAAATCAAAGGGACCACCCCAAACTGACAAACACAATCCGACCACCAAGAATCGGCAAATTCTCTAATTACACGCCCCTGACAACACCAATTACCGAGATATACCACCAAATAGCAGATCGAGGCATCATACCGAAAGCCCGACAACTCAAGGAAAGAACAGGAGGCAACAAAACCCTTTACTGTGACTACCACCGAGGTTACGGGCACAGGACACAAGACTGTTTCGACCTGAAAGACGCCCTCGAACAAGCCATACGAGACGGCAAGCTCCCAGAGTTCGCCAAAATCATCAGAGAACCAAAATGTGCGGAGAGAGACAGGTCGCCAGAAAGAGAAGGGCGCAACCCAAGAACCCAAAAACAACCACCTAGGGAAAGCCCAGAGGAAGACCCAACCATCATAGTAAACATTATCACAGGCAAAGATGTATCAGGCAAGTCAAAATCAACACTGAAAAAAGATCTCAAAGTGATGGCCGTCAGAAACCAAACTCCAACCACCATGGCCGACAATATGATAACTTTCCTACCTGAGGACTGCCAGCACGGCACCTCGGCTGAAGACACCCCTTTCGTCATCTCGGCAAGGATCGGAACAGGACTAGTACGAAGGATACTGGTGGACACCGGTGCAGACTCAAACATCCTCTTCCGAGGAGCCTTCGACAAACTCGGGCTCCACAACGACAACCTCCAAACATACCGCAACGGTGTCACGGGACTCAGAGACAACTTTCTTAAACCGGACGGCTCAATCACCCTCCCCATCACCATAGGGACAGGTAACCAGAAGAAGACAATCCTATCCGAATTCGTAATCTTAAAAGACTCCACCGCCTACAACGTGATTCTCGGAAGAAAAACAATCAATGACTTTTCCGCTGTCATTTTTACCAAGTTCCTCCTCATGAAGTTCAGAACCGAAGACGGCTCCATCGGTACTATCCACGGAGACCGGGAGGTCCCAGCAGAGTGCGACAACACCAGCCTAGCCCTACGAAAGAAATCCCGGGATGCGGCCAGAATATTCCTAGCCGACCTGGACGCTCGGCAAGATGACCAACCCAGGCCAGAGCCAGAAGGCGACATGGAAAAATTACAAATAGGGCCAACCCAAGAGGAATACACATTCATTAACAGGAACCTCCCGTACGATCTTAAAGAAGACCTTTCCCAATTTCTGAAATAAAATAGAGACTTGTTCGCATTTACACCAGTCAACATGCCGGGCATAAATCCCAACCTAATGTCCCACCGGCTGGCCGTGGACCCCAAAGCCAAACCAGTAGCACAAAGGAGATGAAAAATGTCACCAGACCGAGCCGCCGAGGTCAGAAGGCAAGTTAAAGCCCTACTCGAAGCCAACTTCATCAGGGAACTCCCCTACACGACCTGGCTAGCCAATGTCGTGCTAGTAAAGAAATCTAACGGGAAGTGGCGAATGTGCGTCGATTACACAGACCTCAACAAAGCCTGTCCAAAAGACGCCTTTCCCCTACCAAACATCGACGGATTAGTAGATGCCGCATCCGGCCATCGATACCTCAGCTTCATGGATGCATACTCCGGCTACAACCAAATTCCGATGCACCGACCCGACAAAGAAAAAACAGCGTTCATCACCCCAGACGGGACGTACTGCTACACAGTGATGCCCTTCGGCCTAAAAAATGCCGGAGCCACCTACCAAAGACTTGTCAACAAGATATTCCAAAACCTATCCGGAAGCAAACTAGAAGTTTACATAGACGACATGCTCGCCAAGACCGAATCCAGCGAACAACTCATCAGCGACCTCAAGGTCATAATGAACACCCTACGAAAGCACCAAATGCGACTCAACCCGGCAAAATGTGCCTTCGGGATGGAGGCAGGGAAGTTTCTCGGCTTTATGATCACTCAACGCGGAGTTGAAGCTAATCCGGAGAAATGTCGCGCCATCCTTGAGATGACGAGCCCAAAAAACCTTAACGACATCCAAAAGCTCACCGGCCGACTGACGGCGCTATCACGCTTTCTCGGAGCATCGGCTCAAAAAGCAATCCCTTTCTTCAAACTGATGAAGAAAGGAGCCCCCTTCAAATGGGAGACAGAATGTGAAGAAGCATTCCAATATTTTAAAAGAGTCCTAGCGGAACCACCAGTCCTTGCCAAACCCAAAACAGGGGAGACACTCTACTTATACCTCTCCATAACGGAAGAAGCACTCGCAGCAGTACTCATCCGTGAAAACGAGAAGAAAGAACAAAAACCCGTATACTTTATAAGCAAAGTCTTGCAAGATGCGGAAACCCGCTATTCGCGCCTAGAAAAGTTAGCTTTTGCACTCCTCACGGCCTCCCGGCGCCTGCGACAATACTTCCAGGCCCACCCTGTCACGGTCCAAACCGACCAAGCGGTCAAACAGGTGCTACAAAAACCCGACCTAGCAGGAAGAATGCTTGCGTGGTCCATCGAACTATCCCTATTCCAAATCAAGTTCGAACCCCGAAATGCGATCAAAGCACAAGCCATGGCCGATTTCATCGCTGAGATGACCCCGGGAAATTCCACCCCCGAATCATGGAAACTACACGTCGACGGCTCATCAAACGTCACCTATGGAGGCGCCGGAGTCATACTCGAAAGTCAAAACGGGGTCACGATCGAACAATCAGTATGATACGAGTTCCCAGTTTCAAACAACCAGGCAGAATATGAGGCCCTCCTGGCAGGCCTAGCCCTAGCCAAGGAAGTCAGAGCAAAGGTCCTGGAAGTGAGTACCGACTCACAGGTAGTCAGTTCCCAAATTAACGGAGACTACCAGACGCGAGATCCCCTACTCCAACAATACCTCGCCAAGGTAAACGAACTGAAAGAAGGATTCGAACACGTTACCATACAACACGTCCCTAGGGAACGAAATGCCAGGGCAGACCTACTTTCCAAACTAGCCAGTACCAAACCAGGACACGACAACAAATCACTAATTCAGAAAGTCGTCAAGTCACCATCCATATCGACAATGACTAACGCTTATCTGACACTCTCCAGCCAAGGATCATGGACCTACCCTATCCTGCAATACCTCCTCGACGGAACACTACCAGAAGACCCCAATGAGGGAAAACGGATAAAAAAGGAAGTTGCCAACTACACAGTTGTCGCAGGACACCTATATAAACGCGGATTCTCGCAACCCCTGCTCAAATGCATCGAGCCCGGGGACACGGAGTACATACTCCGCGAAATCCATGAAGGTTGCTGCGGCCACCACATCGGAGGTAAAACCCTAGCCCAAAGAATCATCAGGGCAGGTTACTTCTGGCCCACGGTTATCCGGGACTCCATGCAGTTGGTGAAAAACTACGATAAATGTCAAAGGCACGCCAATATCCACCAGGCCGCCCCACACCAGCTCAGCATCATATCGGCAGAGCATCCGTTTGGCACCTGGGGGATCGACCTCGTCGGGCCCTTCCCTACGGTACCCGGTCAACTCCGGTATCTCATCGTCGCCATAGACTATTACACTAAATGGATCGAGGACGAACCCCTGGCCTCCATCACGGCGACCCAATGCCGAAAATTTCTTTGGCGACAGATCATAACCCGGTTTGGGATCCCCGAGATCGTCATCTCGGATAACGGAACCCAATTCACCGATAGGAAATTTAGAGAATTTCTAGAAGGTTTGCATGTATCCCACCGTTTCAGCTCGGTAGAGCACCCCCAAACAAATGGGCAAGTGGAATCCGCAAATAAAATAATTGTCAAAGGACTAAAGAAACGACTCGACGGAGCCAAGGGGCTGTGGGCCGACAAACTCGGATCATTCTTATGGTCGTATCGGAGCTCCAACCCCGGGTGAAGGAAAACTCACCCCCAACTGGGAAGGACCATACAGAATCAAGGCGGTAATCGGAAAGGGAGCATACAAACTCGAACGGCTAAACGGCGACGAAGTCCCGAGGACATGGAATGCCGCCAAAAACCATTAAACGAAGTTTAAAACTACGAGTTCACGGTTACACGGCCCACGGCCAGCCAAATACTCAAAGCAAAAACCAAAGTTCAAAGCAAATTCAAAATACAAGATATAAAAGCTACTCAAGGTCGACAATTCGGCCATCGCGGACGGTCTTGAAAGCCCTCATCACAGACACGTCCACACCCGGAGCTAAAACCAAGGCCTGAGCCTTCATCGCCTCCTCGGTAGCAGCAATCGCACCCTTAGCATCAGCTAACAACTCCGTTTACTCCTTCTTTAGGGCAGCAACTTCAGCCTTCAAAACTTCCAGCTCACTAAGAAACACGGCAGCTTGAGAACCCGCGTCGGAAGCCCGTTGCCGCTCCACGCCCAGTTGAGAGAGAAGTGAAGTCTCTACCTCGGAAAGACGGAGGATCTCCGCCCCAGCCTCCTCAAAAGACTTCACTGCCTTCTCCCTCGCAACCTCGGCAGCCTCCAGCTGCTCCTTCAACTTAGCCACCTCGGCTTGTGAGTGACGGAGTTTTTTGTCCAACAAACCGACCTGAGCCATCACGGGCTCAGCCTTCCGAACAACAACTGCAGATCGGAGGAGGGCATGATACACCGACTTAGCTTGGAATGAAACATCACAATCATCAAAAAATGGCTCTGTGCCAGGCATCAAGTGCTGATCTATGAACCCCGAAGCATCAAAACATCGATCTATCACACTGGGCACAGCACCTTCCTCCTCAAAAGTCTCGCTGCTAGGTTCCTCAGGCCTCTTTCTCTTTCGAGAAGCCTCGGCAGCCGTAACCACGACGACCTCTGGCGAGTTCACGGGACCAGGCGACGCCCGAGCATCGGCCCTCACCCCCGACGAAACCACCTCCTGAGAAACAGCCTGAGAATCCACAGCGGGATTAGAGACAGGGGTAGCAGGAGACGACGAGCCCTCCTCCCGACCCATCGCTGCCTTCAGCCTTGCCAGAGAGGTCAAACCATCAGTCATCTCAACTGAAAGGAACCAAAGAAAAATCAAGTTACAAAATTGGAAGAACAAAACATAAAAACCAAGAAAGAGACAGCCACACACCGATATACGTCCGACAAGCCTCGGGATCCCCCGTGACATCTCGAGGATTTAACAGACGCTCGCCAAACAAATGCCACAAGACGCTGGCAACGTCCTTATCCTCCCGGGAAAAACCATCATAGGTGACCTTAGTCAAAACCGACGGGCCGGCACGGAAATTCCAGTATGTCAGAAACCGGCGCTCGCCCTCCAGTGTCAGCCAAAACGGATGATGCCCCTGGACAGGGCGCACCTTAAAGTACTCCCTCTTGAAACCGTGAAAGGAATCCTCAAACAACCCAAAAAAACGGCGATGAGGTTGAGCATGGAATGACATATACCCCTTCTTATGCTTCCCTTCCTTAGTCGGAAGAGTGCATAAGAAAAGGAAGAGGAAAACAGGAACAGAAATCGGAAGATCAAGATACCGGCACACCAGCTCGAAAGATCGCACGGCGGCCCAACTATTCGGGTGAAGCTGAGACAGTGCCACGGAACACCGACTCAGCAAATCCTGAACAAACGGCGAAAAAGCGAGTCGCACGCCGAGCCGAGTGAACATCGACTCGTAAACCCACATCCAGTCTGGCACAGTGGGCGAATGGAGGTTCAAGTAACAAACGCGCTCGTCGGCATCCGGGAGGACGAGCTCATACTGCCTCTCCTCATCACCACCACCACAAATCGCCCCCTGATCACGGAGCCTTTGAAGATCATCCTCCGTCATCCGTGACGGAACGCCCCACACATCGCTAGTCACCCAAGTGTAGCGAGCGGGGACGCCCCTAGAAGGGGCTATCAGGGCACCCACACCCTCACTCCTCCGCCGGTGCATACCTAAAACAGGGAGGAGCACCACCATCAGCCTACTAACCCTACGTAGAAGCAAGAAAAAAACCTACCACAACTACCAACACGGCGGTGCTCAGCCCCTTCAAGACACGAATACCACCACCCAAAACACGAAACGCAACACAAAAAAAGAAACGGCAGAACAATGCATGGCAAATACAGAACAACGAACATCACAAGAATGAAAAATAAGGAAGAACAGAGAAAAACCAACCTGACAACGCAGAAAAAGCCTGAGAAAAAGCTGAAGAACAGAAGCTCCACCCCGAAGCAACACCAAAAACGCCACACAGGAAAAGAACAGTTTCCTTCAGAAGAGAGAGCAAAAGTGAAATGAAGTGAACGAGGGAAGTAAAAAACCAGAAACGGTTTTCAAAAAGGGGCAGCCAAAGACACAAATAGCCCTAAGCAATAAAAGGCGCGTAGGGGCAAAAAAGAAAAACGTCCCCTCACATTAAATGCCCCCTCGAAAAAAGAAACCAATAAAAGCATGCCTCGAAGAACGCCACGAATGCAGTGGACTCGGAAGAGTCACGTCAGACCAAAACGGCCAGACGAACCATCAGCGCGATCATCAAAGCCGAAACCGAGACACCGATCTCCCCCCACGAAGAACCAAACGAACGCTCGAGAAAAAACTATAGACCTAGCCCGCGGTCAAAATCACACCTCCCAGCGACAGACCGACCTTGCTCGCTCTCCCGCTGCGGGGGCAACTGTTACGGATCCGGCCCACGGATCCCGGACCCGAGGTTAAACCCGAACCCGGCTTCCCGGGTCCAACCCGCCTCTCTCTTCTAGAAAGGCCCGAAACCGGCTCTCTAGAACTCCTAACCAACTTTCGAATTCAAACGTCTTCCCTATCTTGACCAAACAAGATAAGATAAGATAACTCCCATCACCTATAAATAGAGGACCCAAGTCCCTACAGGTATTCATTCATTCCACACACCTTACACCTCTTAGATCCATTCTGACTTGAGCGTCGGAGTGTCTTTGCAGGTACCTCCCCCCCATTGCTCTAGTCAAGCGATCCGGCATCCGCCTCAACCCGCAAGTTCCCGATCCATCCCTCAACCCGTACTAGAGACATCTTGTACACAAACATTACACCCGAAGCACAAAATAGAGAGAAAAAAGGGATAGAAAGCACATTCTAATTATATATAATTAAAATATGTTGTTGAATTATTAAATTAAAAAAATTGAATTGATGTCTAAAAATGATGACTAAAAATAATAAATTCTTATGACTAAAAATAATAAATTAAACTAAAAAAAATTTGAAAATATTATCTGAGAATATAGAAATCATAGAATATATAATATAGGAGTATATATACATTAGTAACAAAATAAAATCGTTTGGAATCCTTCAATATTTTTAAATAAATTTATTTAAAAATAATAAATATTCTTTCACTACAATGATTAACACCCGTTTTATTTACTGGACCGTACTAATAAGAGAACAATTAAAAAATATATGTGATCAGAGACAATTTATTAAAATAAAATATTTGAGCTTCAAATTTACCAAAATATAACTTTTGTATATTGCATACCAAAATGCAACTTTCTAATACATTATGTAAACCGCGACAGAAGATCCATGGTTTATAAATGAACGTAAACCGTTACATGAGTCCCACAGTTTACGTTGGAATTGTAAATGGTCAGAAACCACAGTAGGGATCTCACGATTTCTGTGTAAATGCAAAATACGCATAAACCGCGAGAGGGGTACAACGGTTTATGCTTATCTAAAAATGTCTATGAAACCTGCAAATGAAGGATGAAGATGAAGATGAAGATGATTTCTTTTTGTTAATGTGTGTTGATGATGATAGTGGGATTTTGGATTTAGCTTTTGCGTCGATTGATAGATTAAAAAATTAATTGAAGAATTTATTTTTTTTATTTATTTTGTCATTTAATCTCATTTACAATAAGAGATACAAAAAAAATAATCATCAAAGTTCTTGAAATTTTTTTTATGATTATGTTTAGAAATAAATATTTTTTTAATATTATTGTTTGTACTCTTTGTTAAGTTTTGATTTTTTATTTATTTTTCTGGTTAATAATATGGATATTTTTGTTTAGAGATTTTTCTATGTTTATAGTCGAAGAGTAGGCTTCACTCTATTAATTAATTTTTTTAATTTTTTCAACTCTAAATTTGTATGTGTTAATTAACACATAAACTAATAAAAAAAATTAGAGTTGAAAAAATAAAAAAAATAATTAATGGAATGAAATGTACTCTTTGACTATAATTTTTTTTTAAAAGAATTTAAATTTGTATTGAAATTTAGTATTCTTTTCGTTAAAATTTTTTAGTACTCTTTTTGCATTTAATTATATCTTTCTAATGGAATTTATATTTTAAAAATTAACAATAATAAATAAAATATATACTAATTTAAGAACACATAATAAAAAATATACAAAATTAAATAAAAAATAAGGTTCTATAAAAAAATAAGTATTAATAAAAATGATTAAAAAATTTATATGAACAACGAATAACAAAAATTCTATTTAAAAAATACAATAATATACGTCAATGAACATAACAAATTCTCTAAATAAAAATATCCATACTATTAACCAAAAAATAAATAAAAAATCAAAACTTAATAAAGAGTACTAACAATAATATTAAAAAAATATTTATTTATAAATCATAGCCATAAAAAAATTCAAGAACTCTGATGATTATTTTTTTTGTCTCTTATTGTATATGAGATTAAATGACAAGATTGGTAGGAAAAAAATAAATTCTTCAATTAATTTTTTAATTTATCAATTGAACACAAAAGCTAAATCCAAAATCCCACCATCTTCATCTTCATCTTCATCCTTCATTTGCAGGTTTCATAGACATTTTTAGGCAAGCATAAACTGTTGTACCCCTATCGCAGTTTATGCGTATTTTGCATCTACACAGAAAACCGCAAGACTCCTACCGCGTTTTCTGACCATTTGCAATTCCAACGTAAACAGCGAATAAACGGTGGGTTTCCTGTTGCGATTTACATAGTGTATTAGAAAGTTATATTTTAGTATCCAATATGCAAAAGTTGTATTTTGGTAAATTTGGAGTTCAAATACTTTGATTAAAAATATGAGAGGTTAATTATTATTCATTATTAATAATATATCGATTATATAAAAAAGTAAAAATATAATTATCAGCATTAGAAGAATTAGCATCACAAGTAGAATTTTATCAAAAAAATAAAATAAAATAAAAATGCATATATATATTGAATTTAAAAAATAAAGATTGTTAAGTAATTATGATTTTTTTAAATAAATAATAAAAAAAATAAATGTTATAAATTATATTTTTTCATAAGTAACTTTTTTAAGTTGTATGTTATGTTTGACATGGTTAATTTGTATATCATTTAAATTGGCATTGTTTTTATAACGATCATCTTCTTAATAATTGTTAGAGTTTTTGATGCCTTATAATAATTATCTATAAAAAAGAAACATATATTATTCTTTGTCCTATTTTCACATTAAAAAATTTTTTGTTCTGTCTTTTTTTAACTATCATCATGTTATTATAATTATTACATAATATTAGAAAAAAATCTTTAAAAATAGAAATAGCGATGACATTTCAAATAATTAATTCAATAGAATTAAACTTAAACGAATAAAATGATTCAATTAATTATACAGATAATAGTATATTTATAAATATTAATAACAAAAATAGTTTCATTAATGTAAATGACCAATACAATAATTATATGAAAAAATAAATAATTGCATAATTACATAATTTTTAAGATCCTATATGATTAAATTTAATGGACAAATTCAAAAATATCTATACGACAATGTCCAAATATTTCAGCATAATGTAAATCATACTATAATTTTATATATCATATTATAACTTTAAGTCAATTCCTTAAACACGTGAAGTACACATGATAAAAGAGAATATTACAAAATAAAATTATAGTAAGATTATTTAAAAACACCGTAAAAAAGACACATCTCTTTTGTTAATCAAAAGCTCGAAGGAAACAAATCTGCACCTAATGATGAGCAACTAAGATAGACAAAAAACTTTAAAAAATATAAAAAAATGAAATGTATAAGTAGTGATAAAAGAAATAAAAATAAAATAAATTACAAAAATTGTACCCTAAAGTCCTAAACACAAGATATCAGAGAGAGAGCGCGAGAGAGAAAAAAAAGAGAAAAGAGAAAAAAGAGAACCAATGAGTAAAAAATACATTATGATTTCGTATAAATAGATGTCATTGAAAAAATAAACTAATTAAATTAATTCATTTATTTCGTTATCATATTTATTATTTACTAAAATAATTTGTCATTTACTCCGATCAAATCAAATCAAATCATTAATATAATTAACTAAATTAATTAATTGATATAATTAATTATAACTAATCAATTTATATAAATTACAATAAATGGTGAGATTTGAATGTTGAATCAAATTAATTAATTGATATCATTAATTAGTTATAATTGATTTATTTTACAAAATTGAAAGAAATAAATCGTAAAACACTCTCAAAAGCGTGCCACGTCAGTTCCATCATTAAGTGCAGAAATCCGATTTTTATATAATAGAATAGATAACAATGTTGTGGGATATAAATAGAGAAATAATTAAGTAATATGTACTATTTTTATATATTTACATACGAATAAAACTCTACATTCAAGTAAAATATTTAATTAAGTCTAATTAAATTGTTATAATTATTTTTTAAATTACGTATCTTCACCTTCTTTTCCGTGTCTTTTTCCTTCTTCTCCCCCTTTTTCTATTTCTTCTCCTCTCCTCTTCCTTCTTTTTCTCCTGCCTCCCTATGTTGTTTCTTCTTCATTTTCTTTTTTCGTTATCTTTCTTTTTTCATTATCGTTATCATTAATAACACTAATATTTTACTGACATCTTTATTGATTCTGATTTTTCTGATGCCATCATTAAATAATTTCAGTTCATTTGTGTATTAATTGAGGTTCACTTAATGTTGCTGATAAGTATTGATCAAATTTTTTATTCCTTAAGTAATTTCGGTTCATTTCTCAGTTTAATTGAGGTTCATTTGGATCCAGAAATGAATTCAATGTGTTTTTGTTAATGATTGAATCTTTTTGACTGCTTGTTCAAAATTGAACTAATTTCGGTTCATTTGTGAATTAATTGAGATTCACTTGATGCTGATGTTAAATATTGACCAAATTTTTTATTTCTTAAATAATTTCGATTCATTTCTTAGTTTATTTGAGGTTCATTTAGATCCAAAAATGAATTTGATGTGTTTTCTTTATAATTGAGTTCTTTTTACTGTTTGTTCAAAATTGAACTAATTGAATGGAATGGAGTGGAATCTAATGCAATTGAATAAAGTGATAATGAATAATTTCATTCTTCTTTGGTAAAAAATTTGGTCAGTATTTATCAGAAGCATCAAGTGAACCTCAATTAGCACACAAATGAATTGAAATTAGTTTAAATTTGAACAAACATTCAAAAAGACTCAATCATTAACAAAAATACATCGAATTCATTTTTGTCTCCAAATGAACCTCAATTAGACTAAGAAATGAACCAAAATTACTTAAGGAATAAAAAATTTAGTCAATACTTATCAACAGCATTAGGTGAAGCTCAACTAATTCACAAATTAACTGAAATTTGTTCAATTTTGAACAATCAGTAAAAAAGACTCAATTATCAATAAAAACGCATCGAATTCATTTATTGATCCAAATGAACCTCAATTAAAAGAAGAAAAAGAAAAAATGCAGCAACATCAGCAGCAATAAAAGAATGACGATTGAGAGAAAACGTGCGAAGAAGAAGAAGGAGGAAGGCGAATAAGAAGAAGAAGGAAGAACGCGAAGAAGAAGAAAGAAAGAAAAAGTGAAGAAGAAGGAAAAACGCGAAAAAAAGGAACGCGAAGATGAAGAATGATATGTTTGCGTTATTGAAGTGCACCTGTAACACGCTCTCATTAATGAGAGTGGGTTTTTTTAGTATTAGGCCTGTTTGGTTGGACTTAGATACAAAAATGCTTGGATGTGTAGTTGGGCTGTTTATATATTTCTTACTTTAAAAATAAGGATTTTTTTAAATAAATAATTTAATTATTTTATTTACCGAAACATGTATTTTTGTAGCGTATTTATCAATTTGCATCACATGACTTATTTCATTTATAGTGTAAACAAAATAAACCAAATTTTACTTTGCACGTATTTTTATTTGTGAACGAGATATTTAGAGTTTAAAAAAATACACCATGTAAACAAGATATGTGTATTATTATAAAAAAATGATTAAAATAATCCAAATTTTTAATACTTAAAAGAGTACATAATTTTTTTAATTTATTTTTAAATTTGTAATAAGTACAAGCAATACGTATATTTAAATTTATTCAACTTTCAATCTTTTTTATTTGGCATCTTCTTCTATCACTCATTTAAATCTCTCATTTATTCGTTTTCCTCCTCTGATTCCTATAAATTAGATTTAAAACTGTCCATTATTATGTTTATTGGATTTTCTTCCCTGGTTCCTATAAATTAGATTGGAAACCGCTCATTATTCTATTTATAGTAACTGCATGCTGAAAAATTAAAATATTGGATTAAAAAAAAGTACAGGGGAACAACGCATATCTATAACAATATATAAAGCGGATAGAAGAGTTGGTATTCAATTCTTTTTTCCTATTTTACCCTTATTTTTATAATCTAAAATTAAGTACTCAGTCACGTATTCACGTTCTATAAATTCTGCATTAATCCACGAGAGAAATATGTAACTGTTTCATTTTCAATCGTGAGAGAAATTTATAAAACTGCTCACTTTCAATCGTAAAATAAGATTATAAAAATTGTTCCACTTGCAATTGTTTGTTTTTCTTTTCATCTTCTTATCTTATGTTCTGATAGACAAATAGAAATGAAAAATTTAATAAATCAATGATCATGGCAACGTCGACCCATTTGGACAGAATATGCTAGACGAAGAAGACAGAATATGAGCGACAACAACACCTAGCTAAAAGACGTGCAACTTATCGGAAGATGATTTGACAAAGAAAATAAATTACCATATCAACTGATACAACTCCTATCCCAACTCCATTGTCAAGCACAGTTAGAGTTACCGATTAACTATAAATATAGGAATAGTCTGGTTAACTACAATTAGACAAATGGCCAGAACCACTAACGATGCTCAATTTGTTACAGGTAACATATAACATGACATGTATAATGATAAGTTTTAATGTTGCCCTTGATGAGAGATATTTGTTATTGAAAGAAATTCTTCTGTACAATCGTCAGTTACTTAATATAAAAAAATTTCCACCAATTTCAAACAGCAACCTCATTAAAAGTTTTCTATATTGCGGATTTTCAAAGAATAAAAGTAAAATAGTTTAAATATCTTTATTATTAAAAAAAACTTTCGTACATCCGTCGATGAATAAAAAAACTTCTACACATCTTTTTCACCGTTACTTCATTAAAATTTTTTTATTGGATGTAAATTATTCATGCGAAATTTTTGCGATGGATATGCTTTTGAAAGAATAAAAGTAAAATAGTTTAATAAAGACCATATTTTAAAAAAAAATACAGTAATTTTGTACCAATATATATCATAATTTATTTTGCATATACTATTCATCCATCTAAGTTCAGTCGTTGAGTACCTTACAAAAATTATATTTCAGTAATTTTTTTATCTTATAACCATTTTATATTTTGAAATTCAAAATTTTGTATTTTTATTTTTATTCAAGATTTATTTTTATATTTTATTTTAGTTTTGTTAATAAAAAAGTATTAATGTTAGTTTTAATTTTTAATTTTTAGGATAAATAAAAAGATGTGACTTTTCTATAAATTAGATGTTTGTAAAAGGGGTAAGTACTGTTTTGGTCCCTAAAGTTTAAGGCCAGAATCGAAATCGTCCCTCTTCTAATTTTGGATTTAAAATCATCCTTAATGTTTTTTTTAAATCGTCCTTTTTATTAAAATTTTTAATTTAATTCCTAAACTACCCTATTCCTATTTTAATAATAAAATTTATAAAATTAAAAAAAATGCGTGTTTGAGGAGGGGGGGCGAAGAAAACGCGTGGGTGGGGGGGGGTATACGAAGGTTCAGGGGCAGGGGAGGGGAGAGAAGGGGGGAGGGGGATGGCGCCGGGGAGGGAGCAGCTCGCTGCTGCTCGCGTTGCTACCGTTAGACTCTGTCGCCGCCGTTCGTGCTTCAGTTGCCGCCACCATCGCGCCGTTTGCCTCGTGCCATCGTGAGCAGAACCACAAAGAGAGATGGATCGCGAGTGAGGAGGTCATGGGCTTAGAGCCGCCGCGCCTTCATCACCACCGCGTCCTCGCCGCGCTGCCGCCGTCGTCCTCACCACGCTACCGGGGGGTGGAGAGAGAAAGAAGGGGGGAGAAACAGGGAGGTCGCCGTCGTGACCTCGTCGTCGTCGTCGGCTTCCGCTCCGCTGCTGGTCGCCACCTCGCCGCTGCTGCTCGCCGTCTCTGCTTCTTGCTTCAATTTCTGTTTCTGCTTCGTCTTCTGCTTCTTCTGCTTCTTGATTTGTTGAATCTTTGATTTGTTGAATCATTGTTGGTTTTGAGTTGTTGATTTTCTTGATTTCTGAATTTCTTGATTTTTGAATCGTTGTTTGCTGTTGATGGAAGAAGTTTGTTAATTGATCTCTATTTGTTGTTTGCTGTGGTGGTGTTGGTGTTGGTGTTGGTGTTGGTGGTGCTGTGGTGGTGTTGGTGCTGGTTGTGGTGGTGGCGGTGGTGTTGGTGTTGGTGTTGATGGTGGAGGAGGTAATTGTGTTGGTAGTGGTGAGGGTATTTTTGTCCAAAAAAAATTATAAGGACGATTTTAATACAAAAAATATTAAGGATGATTTTAAATCCAAAATTAGAAGAGGGACAATTTCAATTCTGGCCCTAAACTTTAGGGACCAAAACAGTACTTACCCCTTTGAAAAACTACTATAAGAGTATATATAATTCACTCTTAAATAAAATCAACATAAATATATATTTATTCAATTTTTTAAAATTTACATTAATTATTAAAATTTTGTTATTTGGTATAAAAATAAATCATTGTTCTCATACATAATGACATAGAATTTAACATTATCCTTTTCTATATGCATCTATTTTTTTAGTTTTTTATCCTTATTTCTGTGCTTTATTTTAATCTATAACAATATCTATTGAAATATCAGGAATTTTAGTGTCCAAATTTAAATTTCAATATTGTCTTTATTGAGAAGAAAGTTTTATTATTAAAAGAATTTCTCCTGTATAACCGTCAGTTACTTTTCCGAGGGTTACCTGAAACTGGAGGTCGATCTCGGACGAGATCTTCTGTACTGGTCGGAGATATCGTGTCCGGCTGGCTGATGGCGGCCGGAGCTGTTGTATCCGACTTGTTGGATTTACAACACTACTGATCCTTGGTCACCGGAGGGTGGGGGATACCTACAAGAGACTCCGATGCTTAAGTTAGCATGGGTATTAAGCAGGTTTTATGTAGAATCAGAGTATGAGTTATACTTGGGTGCTCCAGTGTATTTATAGTAGTGTGGGCTGACCTTTCTGATAAGATAAGTTAGTTATCTTATCTTATCTTATCCTGTTTTGGATGAAGTCAGCTTATCTTCAAGGGAACCGCCTTTATCTCTATAGGCTTGGATTGCCTTTGGATTTGGGTCGTGTTCCTCTATTTCGGCCCTTTATTGGGCTTTCCCGTCGATTTGGCCGAGCTCTTTTAGAAGAGGTCGGGTAGTCTGACCTGAAGAGGTTGGTCGCTTTGTCGCCAATCATCCCGGGTCAGGTAGATCGACCCAGGGTATGAACAGTGCCCCTACTTGAGCTCGGTCTTCTTTTTTGAGGTCGAGTCCTTTGACTTCGATCCTTCTTTAGTGAAACCGAGTTCAAGCATTTTGTCGATTTCTTCCTTTTGTAGACTCTTTTTGAATGTAGAACGTTTTCTTCTAAAAGCGCGCGCTTTTATATCAGCACTTTGTTTTTTGGGAATGTGAGAGGGTTTAATACCTTCATTAATTGGTATTAATTGCCCCGTTTTCTCTTGGCTTTTATTTTGAATCTCTCAATCAAAAAATGGTTTCTCTTCTTCGCTCTTCTTCGTAACTTCTTCCTTTACTCTCTCATTTTCTGTTTCTTTCGTAGTTCCTTCCCGCAACGCCTGTTCTGCTACTGCTTTCTGAGGAAGAGGGGTGATTTCCAGATTTCTCCTTCTATCTTCGCAGTTTTCCGCTTCGAGGGCTGGCTTTGGTGCTTCTTCTCTTCAGCTTCCTTTTTATTTTCCAGGTTCGATTTTCTTCCTCTGTTTCTTTATATGTCTGTTTTTTGAATTTTGCTCAGAGAAAGTTTGAATCTTTTCTGCTTTTACTGTACCTGATGTGTTCTGGGATTTCTTCATTTTTGGTGTGAATCTTTTTTCTTTTCTTGTTGCCTGAATCTAAAAATTGGGGCTTTTGCATGTTTGTTGTTGTTTCTGCTTGTGCCTTCGATGGTGGTTTTGCTTGATTCTGAAAAAGTTTGCGTCTTTGGTGATTTTCTGCTGGGCATTTTTGATTTTGACAATGCTTTGGCTGATAGAATGTAGAAAGGTAGTGACTTTGTGTTTTTTACTTCCTTTGTTTTCGTTTGAAACCTTATTTTCTCCTTTTTTGATGAGTGCCAGGACGTAAGCTGTAGAATTTTCTTGAAACCTTGCTTTGTTACTGCCTCCAAAGGATGCCCCAGGGCTTTGGTTTGAGTCTTGGGGTTTTCCTTTCCTGTTTGTTCGTCTGTCGAGTTGTTTTGCCCCTCATCCGAGATGTTTTGTTAGTAATCCACTCTTCTTTTCTTATTGTAGGATTTAGTTGGCCTCATGTCTTCTCGCAATAACGTTGTAGAGATGTCTTCCCAGGTTATCGAGGGCATGGCCGATTGGGTGGACTCGAGGGTTCTTATGTGTGTCTCTTTGGTTGATTCCGAGTTTTGCGCGCATCTTAGGCAGTTTCATAGGGTCTGTAGTAATCCTGGTGATAAGAAGAATTATGAACTTGTCCCTCCCTCTTCTGAGGAGAGAGTTTGTTTCTCTACTCGGGTTGTTAATGATCGCCCTTTTTTCTATGCTTGACTTCTTCTTTGGTCAGCTGGGTATCACCCTTTATTTTACTGAGTTTGAGACCGACCTGTTATGGTCCTGTAATGTTGCTCCCTCTCAACTTCACCCTAATTCCTAGGGTTTTATTAAAATTTTTCAATTGTTATGTAATGGTTTTGGTATCCCTGCCTTGGAGTAGTAAAAAAGAAGGTAGCGTAGGTCTCCTTCCGATCTTCCCAGGGAAAGAAGGTCTTTTCCATGTTTGATGAATCATTTCGCGATTTTAAGAACTATTTTTTCAAGGTCCGAGCTGTTGAAGGAACTCGGCCCTTTTTCCTGGATGAGAATGATGAGCCCACCTTTCCCTTGGAATGACAAAAAGATGTGCGAGTGTCCAGATATACGTGGGAAATGTTGGATGAGGCTGAGCGAGCTTTTGTGACTGTCTTGGAAGAACACTGGGATCAATCCCCCTATCTTGATACAAAGAAATTTTTAACCAATCCCTCTCTTCTTCAAACTGAGCTTGGTATTTTGCGTTTCCTTTGTTATCTGTTTATATTGCTTGTGAATGCCTTTCTGACTTGTAGCTTAATTTCTTACTGTTGTGTCTTATTTGCAGAGGCGATGAAGAATAATGAATCCATGAAGGCTTTTAAGAGGGCACAGAAGGCGACTGCTGCCAAAAACATCTCGGCTAAGGCGGCTGGGGAGGGATCTTCCCAAGTGCGTGTGAAGCCGTCCATGCCGAGTTCTCTTGGGATGAGGAAGGTGATCCCTACTCCCCGAGTTCGTCTGGCTGACCCTCTTCCAACTTCTGCTGCTCCTTCTGTCGCTCCTCCCAATAAGAAACAAAAAACAGTTGAGCCCTTCGACCTCGATGCTCCCGACTTTAATGCTATTGAATTTGTAGATCAGCAAATCGGCCTCTATGGCGCCCTTTCTATGGACGATGTGTCCATCCTTCATCATTTGGAATTTATGACTCGAAACAGCATAAAGATGGCGTATATGAGGGCTGCTCTGCACCGAACTGCTCAGAACCTACCTCTCCATGTCACCAAAGCATTTATGGAGGAGGCGGAGCAAGAGTTCGACTGGATGAAGGGGCTGAAGAAGGAGCTCGAGGTGAAGGTGGCCAAGCTGGAAAAAGATCTAGAGAATGAGAAGGCGAGTTCCCTTTCTTTGGCAACTTCTGTGCGGTTGGCCGAGGACACGGCAATGATGCATAAGGATAGTTACGTTATGTCCTATCGGGAGGTGATGCGCCTGAGGGGGGAGCTGGAGAGTGCCCGAGAAGATTATTCTGAACTTCAAGGTCATCTTGTTGGCAGCATGACTGCTACTTATGAGAACCTGAAGGAGCAAGTTCGGGTTATTGCTCCTGAGGCCGACCTGACCCTCTTCAGCCTGGATAATGTTGTCAAGGATGGCAAGATTGTCCTTGATGACGAGGATGATGATAATGTCGAACTTCCCCTTGTGTCCTCTGCTAATGTGTCAACTTTTGCTGTTCCTACCGAGGTCGACCGTCCCGCCTCTGATCCTGACTGCCAGATCTTAAACCGAGATGACGGTACTGTGGATGCTGTTCCTCTCCAGACTCGCCTTCCATCTCCTACTAAAAAGTCTTCTGACCCTTAGCTTCATTTATTCTGGATATTTATATAGCTGGCCCGGCTTGTGGGCGTTTTAAACTCTTTATGTTTTGTTAACTGCTGACACTTTCTTGTTGCTTGCCTAGCAACTTTTATTTTTGAAAAACAAAAGGTAGCTCGCTTAGCTTTTTAAGGTAGGTTTTGGTGGCCTCCAAGGCTTTTATAACTTTTTGTAGACTATATCATGCTTTTTGTGCTTGATTTGATATCTCTTCTATTTTCTGAGAATGTTGGAACCTTGCAGCTTGACCTTTTTGGATTTGCTTTATACTTTTGTAGCTTGAATCCTTTGTGGTTGTGGTTATGTGGGTCTAACTTGTTTTTTGGTTTTTTCACTCTTGCTTGTATTTCTGTCGATCTATAACCGATTTCTTCAAGTTAGTCTTTCATGTTGTTTTGGTAGTCCTGTTCCGGTTTTCTCAGGGGTTACCTTTGTAACTTGCTTTGTAGTAGGGTGACTTCTTTACGTCGTTCTTTTCTAAGTTTTTTGTAATCCTCTTTCTTGGATCTTTGTCAGATCTCTTTCAGGGATTGCTTTTATAACTTTTTAGTAGTAGGAGTCCGACTTCGTTATATCGGTCTCTTTTAAGTTATTTTTGCAGATAACTTTTTAGTAGTAAGAGTCCGACTTCGTTATATCGGTCTCCTTTAAGTTATTTTTGCAAATAACTTTTTAGTAGTAGGAGTCCGACTTCGTTATATCGGTCTCCTTTAAGTTATTTTTGCAAATAACTTTTTAGTAGTAGGAGTCTGACTTCGTTATGTCGGTCTCCTTTAAGTTATTTTTGTAGTCCTCTTTTTTGGACCTGTGTCAGGTCTCTTTCAGGGACTACTTGTATAACTTTTTAGTTTCGGGCTGACTTTGTTATGTCGGGCCCTTCTAAGTTAAAGTAATCCTCTTTAATAGGGTTGGGCAGACCTCTTTCCAGGGTTTACTTATAACTTGGGTTGACTTGGTCCGACTTCTTAATGTCGGCCAGTCTTTAAGTTATTATTTTAGCAATCCGTAAGACCTCGTCAGGTTCTTTTTTAGATCACTTTCAATAACTTCTTACATTATTCTATGTTCATCTTTGCCAATTTGTAGAAAGTGGTTGTCATCTCTAGATCGTCCTTTGGGTGAATCGCATTTTCACCTTTATCGGACGGTTATCTTTATCGTGATCGTGTAGTGAAATTATTTTTTTTCACTTTCTGCCGATCTGTTGCTTTATAATCGGACGATGAATACTTCAGATTAATGCGTCTTGAAATCTTGTAGAATATCTAAAATATATATTTATTCAAAGGAAAGTGCAAATATGTACATGTGGGAATTTTTCATCCCTTTATGTCGAATAGTGTTTGAGTCTCAACTTGGTGCCTCATTAAAAAACCTTTTCAGGAAAAAGAGTGCATCCAATGGTGAGATCTTTTACTTTTCTAGCTGTAGTACCTTCTTAGATTGCAGGCGTGCCATGATCTGGGAAGCTCTCGTCCATCGAGTTCGGATAGTCTGTAGTAGCCCTTTCCGAGTACTTTTACAACTCGGTAGGGTCCTTTCCAGTTTGCTGCCAACTTTCCTTCTCCTGGTCGAGTTGTTCCAATATCATTTTGGATTAGGATGAGGTCGTTCTCTGTGAAACTTCTTGGCACTACCTTTTGATTATATCTGGAAGCCATTCGACGTTTTAGTGCTTCTTCCCTGATCCGAGCTCTTTCCTGAATTTCAGGTAGTAGGTCGAGTTCTTCCTTCTGAAGTTGAGAGTTGGCCTTTTCATTGTAGTGGACTACTCTGGGTGACCCTTCCTCGATCTCTACTGGGATCATTGCCTCCACTCCGTATGCTAGTCGAAAGGGTGATTTATTTGTCGTGGAGTGTGGCGTTGTTCGATATGCCCATAGGACTTGCGGAAGTTCTTCGGCCCAAGCTCCTTTTGCATCTTGTAGTCTCCGTTTTAACCCTGCCAATATGACTTTGTTGGCAGCTTCGGCCTGTCCATTGGCTTGAGGGTGTTCGACGGAGGTGAACTGGTGCTTTATATTCAAGTCGGCTACTAGTCTCCTGAAGCCTGCGTCTATGAATTGAGTGCCATTGTCTGTGGTTATGGAGTATGGAACCCCGAACCTTGTGACAATGTTCCTGTATAGGAATTTCTGACTTCTTTGAGTGGTGGCGCTGGCTAGGGGCTCTGCCTCAATTCATTTTGTAAATTTGTCTACTCCGACTATGAGGAATTTTACTTGTCTTGATCCCTGGGGAAAGGGTCCGAGAAGATCAAGTCCCCATTTTGCAAATGGCCAGGGTGAGGTTACACTGATGAGCTCTTCTGGTGGGGCGATGTGGAAGTTGGCATGTTTTTGACATGGTGGACATGTCTTTACAAATTCTATAGCTTCCTTCTGTAGGGTTGGCCAATAGAATCCCGCTCGAAGTACTTTTTTGGCAAGAGCTCGTGCTCCGAGATGATTGCCGCACATGCCGCCGTGTACTTCTTCTAACACTTCCTTTGTGTTGTTGGTCGGCACGCATTTAAGTAGTGGTATTGAGATCCCTCTTTTGTACAGGATGTTGTTTATAATAGTGTAGTACTGTGCCTCCCTTTTTAATCTTTTCGCCTCTTTTTCCTCCGTGGGGAGCGTCTCTGCTTTGAGGTAGTTAATTATGGGGGTCATCCATCCTTGGTCCTGACTTGTGATGGCTAGGATTTTTTCTGCTTTCGATATTGACGGGTTTTGTAGCATTTCCTGGATGAGGCTTCTATTATTGCCCCCTAGTTTGGTGTTGGCTAATTTTGAGAGTGCGTCAGCTCGGACATTTTGCTCGCGGGGTATGTGGTAGATTTTATATTCCCCGAGTTGTCCGAGCTGTTCCTTGGTTTTATCCAAATACTTTTTCATGGTGGGATCTTTGGCTTGATAGCTCCCTGTTATCTGCGAGGTGACTACTTGTGAATCGCTGTAAATGTTGAGTTTTTTAGCTCCAACCTCTGTAGCCAGCTTCAAACCGGCTAATAACGCTTCGTATTCCGCCTGGTTGTTTGAGGCCAGGAACCCAAACTTGAGGGAGAGCTCAACTTGGGTTCCTTGGTTACTTTTTATTATCACGCCTGCGCCGCTTCCAGTCTTATTTGAAGAACCGTCCACGTAGAGATTCCATTCTGTGGGGTTCTCCAAGGCATTTGTGAATTCTGCGATAAAATGGGCTAGGTACTGTGATTTAATGGCCGTCCGAGCTTCATATTGGATGTCGAATTCTGATAACTCGACTGCCCATTGTAAAATTCTGCCTGCTAAATCTGTTTTCTGCAATATTCCTTTTATGGGCTGGTTGGTTCGAACCTTAATGGTGTGAGCCTGGAAGTACGGGCGAAGTCGTCGAGATATTAGAATGAGAGTATAGGCAAACTTTTCTATTTTCTAGTAGTTCAGCTCGGATCCCTGTAGTGCTTTGCTAATGAAGTAGACGGGTTGTTGCCCACTTTCGTCTTCTCTGACTAGTGCTGAGGCTATTGCCCGACTTCCTACTGCGAGATATAGTACGAGTGGTTCTCCTTCTCGTGGTCGAGATAAGATAGGCGGTCGTCCTAAGAACTCCTTGAAGTCTTGGAAGGCTTGTTCGCATTTTGTCGTCCATTCAAACTGTTTTCCCTTCCTTAAAGTAGCATAGAAGGGGAGAGATCTTATCGCTGCCCCTGCTAAGAATCTGGATAGGGCGGCCAATCTCCCGTTGAGTTGCTGCACTTCTTTGACACAGGTCGGGCTCTTCATGTTGAGTATGGCTTGGCATTTATCTGGGTTTGCTTCAATTCCTCTTTGTGTGAGCATGAAACCTAGGAATTTGCCTGCTTCTACCGCGAAGGTGCATTTTGCCGGATTAAGTCGCATGTCGTGCTTCCTTATGGTGTCGAACACTTGAGCCAGGTCGGACAATAATGTATCTTCGCTTTGTGTCTTTATCAACATGTCGTCCATGTAGACTTCCATGATCTTTCCAATGTGGTCTGAGAAGACTTTATTCATCAGCCTTTGATAAGTAGCTCCTGCGTTCTTAAGACCGAAGGGTATTACGATGTAGCAATAATTTTCTTTTGGCGTTAAAAATGAGGTCTTTTCTTGATCTGGTGGATACATGGGGATTTGGTTGTATCCCGAGTATGCGTCCATAAACGAGAGGTATCTATATTCGGAGGAAGTATCTACCAGAGCGTCGATACTTGGGAGTGGGTAAGGATCTTTTGGGCAAGCTTTGTTGAGATCGATGTAATCGGTACACATTCGCCACTTCCCATTTGATTTTTTCACCAAGACGACGTTGGCTAGCCATAATGGATACTTGACTTCTCTTATGAATCCTGCCTCCAGTAGTGCTTGTACTTGCTCTTCCACCGCTTGGGATCGCTCTGGCCCAAGTTTTCTTCGTTTCTGCTGCACTGGCCGAGATCCCGGATAGACCGCCAACTTGTGGCACATTAGCTTGGGGTCTATACCTGGCATATCTGCGGCTTTCCATGCGAAGAGATCGACATTATCGCGTAAGAATTGTATCAGTAATTCTTTTGAGTCTCCTCTTAGGATCGTTCTGATATTAGTTATATTGTCCGAGGTGTCTCCGATCTGAACCTTCTCTATCTCGCCTTCTGGCTGCGGACGGAGTTCTTCTCGTCACTGAACTCCGCCAAGCTCAATTGTATGAAACTCTTCTCCTCTGCCTCTGAGGTTTAGACTTCCGTTATAACAGCGGTGTGCCATCTTTTGATCTGCTTTTACCGTGGCTATCCCCTCTGTAGTTGGGAATTTCATGCATAGATGTGGAGTTGAGACTATTGCGCCGAGTTGATTGAGTGTTGTCCGACCTATTAGGGCATTGTAGGCTGAACTTACGTCGACCACGATGTAGTCTATCTTGAGGGTCCTGGATTGGTTCCCTTTTCTGAAGGTTGTGTGTAGCGATACGTATCCTAGTGGTTGTACCGGGGTATCTCCTAGTTCGAACAGACTATTCGGGTATGCTCTAAGCTCCTTTTCGTCTAAGCCGAGTTTGTCGAAGGCTGTTTTGAATAAGATGTCGGCAGAACTTCCTTGGTCTACTAATGTGCGGTGTAGATTGGCGTTTGCCAATATGATAGTGATGACCATGGGGTCGTCGTGTCCCGAGATGATGCCGGATGCGTCCTCTTTAGTGAATGTTATCGCAGGGATGTCGGGTGCTTCCTCCTTTCCCTCGACATGATATACTTCTTTGAGATATCTTCTTCGGGATGATTTGGAGATCCCGCCTCCTACGAATCCCCCGTGTATCATGTGGACGTGTCTTTCTGGTGTCCGAGGTGATCGCTCAGCTCGTCCGTCATCTTCGCCCCTTCGTCTCTTTCTTTGGTCATCATCTCGGGTAGCCAGAAAGCGATCTAATCTTCCTTCTCTCACCAATTTCTCTATGATATTCTTTAAGTCGAAGCACTCGTTGGTGGAGTGCCCTCGAACTTGGTGGTATTCACAATATTCCTTCCAGTTTCCTCCTCCTCTTTTGCCTTTGAGTGGCCGTGCTGGGGGAATTTTCTCCGTATGGCAGACTTCTTTGTATACATCGACCAGGGATACTCTGAGAGGAGTGTAATTATGGTATTTTTTGATTTTCTCTCCTTGCCGATCTTCTTTCCTTTTGGATTCCTTGTCTTTGTCTCGGTAGGAGGCCCCAGATTTTGAGGTTTCTCCCAGCCGAGCATTCTCTTCCATGTTGATGTATTTTTTTGCTCGCTCCTGTACTTCATCTAAGGAGGTGGGGTACTTCTTTGATATAGATTGGCTAAAAGGTCCCTCTCGTAGGCAATTGATGAGTCCCACGATGGCGGCCTCTGTTGGTAAACTTTGTATGTCCATGCATGTTTTGTTGAATCTTTCCATGTAGTTGCAGAGACTCTCCCGATCTCCTTGCTTGATCCCTAGTAAACTGGGTGCGTGCTTGGCCTTATCCTTCTGGATGGAGAATCTGGCCAGGAACTTTTTGGCCAGGTCGTCAAAGTTTGAGATGGACTTTGGAGGTAAGTTTTCGAACCATCTGATCGCTGTCTTCGTGAGGGTTGTTGGAAAAGCTTTGCAGCGAACGGCATCTGAGGCATCGGTAAGGTACATTTTGCTTCTGAAATTGCTGAGATGATGGTTGGGATCTGTGGTGCCGTCGTACAAAATCATATCCGGGAGTTTGAAGTCTTTTGGAATTTTGGTTTTCATGATTTCCCTGGTGAATGGATCTTGTTCTTTGCGTGAATTTTCCTCAGGAGTAGTCCGAGGAGTTTTCGATTTGAGATCGGCTTCTAATTGCTGTAGTTTTTCTTCCAATTCTCGACGTCGCCGTACCTCTCTTTGTAGATTCTTTCCGATTTCTCGTTGTTGTTGGGTTTCTTTCTCCAGTTGTTTCAAGCGATCTTGAAGCACCTCTATTGCTCCCGGATTTGATGAATTTTTGTCTCCGTTGGATTCTGGGGTATCTTTCAGTGTGGTGTCCGCATTTTTGTGCGGCGTTCTGTTTTCTAGATCTGAATCGTGGTCGTTGTCATGGCCGTCCGCCATGGTGGTGGGATGACTTCCAGGTTCTCCGGCAACGGCGCCAATGTTCCGAGGGTTACCTGAAACTGGAAGTCGATCTCGGACGAGATCTTCTGTACTGGTTGGAGATATCGTGTCCGGCTGGCTGATGGTGGCCGGAGCTGTTGTATCCGACTTGTTGGATTTACAGCACTGCTGATCCTTGGTCACCGGAGGATGGGGGGTACCTGCAAGAGACTCCGATGCTTAAGTTAGCACGGGTATTAAGCAGGTTTTATGTAGAATCAGAGTATGAGTTATACCTGGGTGCTCCAGTGTATTTATAGTAGTGTGGGCTGACCTTTCTAATAAGATAAGTTAGTTATCTTATCTTATCTTATCCTGTTTTGGATGAAGTCAGCTTATCTTCAAGGGAACCGCCTTTATCTCTATAGGCTTGGATTGCCTTTGGATTTGGGTCGTGTTCCTCTATTTGGTCCCTTTATTGGGCTTTCCCGTCGATTTGGCCGAGCTCTTTTAGAAGAGGTCGGGTAGTCTGACCTGAAGAGGTCGGTCGCTTTGTCGCCAATCATCCCGGGTCGGGTAGCTCGACCCAGGGTATGAACAGTTACTTTACATAAAAAAACTTCCACCCATTTTAAACAGCAACTTCGTTAAAAGTTTATGTAAATCATTTGTTGTGTATCTTTAAAGAATAAAAATAAAATAGTTTAAACATGATAATTTTTTTTAAATAAATGTACAAAGAATAATTTTTTTCTTTAAATTATTATATCATATTATTTTAATATACTCTTGGTACCTACAAAATATATAATATTATCTATAACAATATTTAAAGCCAATACAAAATGTTGACTATGACTTTATTGTCCAATTTTTTTGGACTATATTAACCTTATAACAAACCATTTCATGAAGTAAATTATAAGGACAAAATAGTCATAAAATTTATTTTGAAAAATTCAATAACTTCCCACTAAAATAAAAACCGTTTTGTTACTCCTATAACTATAATAACACATCTCAAAAAAAAAAAAATGCAGACGGTCTGCAAATTGCTAATAAATAAAAAATGGACGAAAATGAATATCAATATTTTCACATCCTTCACCATTTTCATGCTTTATTATTTAATTCTATGTTAGTTTGGTTTCTACTTTTCTGTATTTTTCTTGCTGTTTGTTTTTCTCCTTTCTTCAATACCCTCGCTTCCATCATCTTCCATTGCCTTCAGTTGCAAATTTTGGACGATTTTGCAGCCGTTACTGCATAACATCCACTTATATTTTTTTTCTCTTTAATTTACTTGTCTAATTTATATTCTCGATAATTCCTCTGTCTTTTTAATTTATTCTAAAATTTTTACTATAAAAAAGTACTATGTCTCTTTTTTTTTTTATCAATTTAATGTAAAAAGAAATAATTTTTTTATCTTCTCATGTAGAAAGAAAACGATTTTTTTTATTTGATATGTGATTTTATTTTTTGATATGTCTTTACTTATTAATGATTGAATGAAAAAAGTCCCATAAATATTTTGTTAACTTATTTTTTTTAAATTGCTTTGTAATAATTTTTTTATTTTCTAATATATTGATTATGTAGAGTATTATATTTGATACTTGAGTACATAAATATTTACTTTAAAACTAAATTAAATTATTAATTTTTTCTACTACAATATTATTTGTTTTGAATATTGGCCAATTTATTTGATTGACATATATACAAGACGCTAGAAAGTTCGCTTAAAAATATTAATATGTTAATTTCCTAAACTATCTAAACTATTAATTATATAGAATATTGAATTTAATATTTAATTATATAGAGTACTTGATTTGATATTTATTAATTTTTTAAATTATATTGTAAAAAAATTAATTAATTTAATATTATTCGTTTGTCACATGATTAACATATAAAAGATACAAAAAAATCTACACCTACCAATGATAGAATAAAAAATTCTCACGGATATTGTTAGTTTCTTTTTTTTATTTGTAATCTATTTTACATTGGATAATATTATTTTTTATTGATTATTAGTTCGACATATTACACAATAAATATAGTAATATAAGAACTTTGTTAATTGATTTTTTAAATAATCTGGCGACCTAAGATAAGAAATTTGTTAATTGATTTTTTTAATCTCTTTTTTATTTTTAATCTATTTTATATTAAATAATATTATTTTTATTGACTATTAGATAGACATATAATATTTAAATGTGGTAAGATACAAATTGTGTTATATATTTTTTATTGTTTCAACCTTAATGATTATTTTCTTTTCTTTATTTTTCTATCTCATGGATCACGTAAGTTTTAATTTATTGTTTTTCATATGTATATATATATATATATTCTAATTTTTTAAACCATTTTATTTTATTAGGTTTTTTAATTTATTTTATTATTTTTTTTATTTTGGAAATTTTATGGTCTAAAGATCTTCTGTTTAAACGATTTTAATTATATGATAAAAAAGTAGTTTAAGAGAATAGGTTTGAAATTGGATAATTTATTAAGTCTAATTATTATAGAAGAAGTTAAAAATATTCTGAACTTAAAAAACTTTTTACTAATAAAATTGAGTTTGTCCAAAATCGTAGAGAGAGACAGAGAGAAAGAGAAAGTTGAACTTTTTTTAACTAATTACAAAAATTTACCACCATCAAAACTATTAAATTTGAGTATATTAAGTGAGGATTAATAAGAAGCAAACTAGAACGATAAATCTAAAATTTTTTTTTATCTCTCTTTATATAGTGTTTTACTTTAAGTAACTATTTTTTATGGATAGTATCCAAAATTTTAAATGACAAACAAAATAATAAAAAGATTCCCATTAGATTATGAAAATTAATCTCATCCTTATAATACAATAGCATTATTTCAAAACATATAAAATAAAATAATAAAGTACATTTTAATTAATGTGCACAATAAAATAAATGTGAAACTTATATAGTAGCAGTCAAATATAGATAGCAATGGCTATCTTTTGTCCTAAGTTACTA
This sequence comes from Arachis hypogaea, assembly GCF_003086295.3. NCBI lineage: Eukaryota > Viridiplantae > Streptophyta > Magnoliopsida > Fabales > Fabaceae > Arachis > Arachis hypogaea. The sequence continues at coordinate 78,671,839 of NC_092055.1, forward strand.
TATTTAATTACAACTTACATTTATAATTACTAATTAAAAAATTTACAATTATGTATTATTTTAGTTGAAAATAATATATTTTGATATTGCTTTTTTAGGATTGCTGATATCAAATTTTGATAATTGAAAAAAAAATTAAATGCGTTATGTCTTACTTCTTTTAACAAAACTTCAACCACCCATAAAAGTTAACAGAATAGATGGTTATAAGAAAAAACGAGAAAGGAGAACAAGATAATATAATAATGATGATGAGACAATGACAGGTATGTGTATAGAGAATAATAGTAAGAGAAAGAATAGTGTTTGATATAGTAAGATAATATAATACAACAACAACAACAACAACAAAGTCTTGTCCCACTAAGATAATATAATAAAAATATAAATTAATAATTTTAAAAAATAATAAAATTAAAGAAAATTTAAAAAACTAAATATAAAATTAAAAAAATAAAATATTTTTTTATCAATTAAAATTATGCATAAAGATAGAATGTGCTTTGAATATATACACTACAAGAAAAACACCCATTCAGGTACACTTGAAAAGTGTAGCTAAAAGTGAAAAAAAAGGATGCCTTAGGCTACGGCTATGCTTTTTGGGCAACAGCTACGCTTTTTGGAGTGATTCCTATTCGGCCGTTGCCTATTCTCAAAGGCTACGCTTTTCTGCACCAAGGGCTATGCTTTTGACGTTTGGGAATAGGCTACGCTTTTCAAGTGATGCTGTTCAGGACCAAAGGCTACGCTTTTCAGCTTTCATTCTTCCAGAATAGGCTACGCTTTTCAACGCTACTGCATCACTTATAAAGCGTAGCCCCATTATATACCATAGCTACTTTTTATAAGCGTAGCCTTAGGTCCCTCCTTTTTTTTCTTTTTTGGTATACTATAACTACTGTATATAAGTGTAGTCTTAGATCTCTTTTTTTTCTGTTTGTATATATATATATATTTTAATTATTTTATTAATATCTTTTTTTAATTCTTTATTTTAAATTATTAAATATTTCGAAATAGAACTGAATAAATATTCTATTTTAGAATAGAAAGAAGAAATATAAATATTCTAGAAACTAGAAATAAAAAAATAATTTGAAATTCTTTTTGGATTATTTTACTCAACTTACGAGTTGCTCAAAAAATCTGTTGATTTTGAACCATAGGATGGATAGTTGTCATAGGTGATGAATTGATTTCTTACCGATGTCACTCTATTTTTGTTCGTCTATAATGATTGATAAATCCACAAATCTCAATTGTATTTCTCAAATGGTATCTTTTTCTTCTTCTCCTATTCGATTGTATTTCCTTGGAAACTTAGGGAAGTGCTTTGTAAACATACGTATAAAAAGAACTTATTTCATTTAGTTTATTTATGCCCACTATAACTAGTTATTTCGGTTTTCTACTAGCGGCTTTTAGCATAACCTCAGCTCTTTTTATCAGTCTGAGTAAGATACGACTTATTTGATTTTCAAATTGGAATTGAATTAGAGATTTTCTAATACTACTAGATATATATATATATATATATATATATATATATATATATATATAATTTTCTAATAATTATTAATACAACATAATAATTAATAATATGATTAGATGTATAATAATTTTGTATTTATATTTAAATAAGTTGAATATTATAAAATAAAAATAAATACATAATTATACTAAATAATTTCTTTAAATAATAAAAATCTCAGTGCAGGACTTATGTAGCAAAACGCATCCAAGCTTTTCAAATATGACAAAGGTTGCACTCCCTGAGGAATCAATAACTTTCACCTTAATTCTATACCTGTTTTTATAATATATACAAATGAAATAATCAACATAAATAAACCTCATACCAACACTATAACTTCAAAGAAAACAAATCAACATGCTTTGAAGACTTTTCGCAATAGTATGACCCAAGCTTCAGAACAACTTCAGTGCCACATCTATATTGAGCAACAAACCAATCAAGTCCACCAATTACTCCCATAATTGTACCATACACAGCATAATCACCATCCTAAAAGAAAAGTAACAATAAAAAGGGCATTAGTATTTTAATTTGGACTTGAATGATGAACATAAAAAGAAAGTGAAAAATAATAAAAAATGACTAACCTCTTTACATTCCTTCAATTCTCCAATTGTCTTCCGAGGTGTAATCTCGAGAAAATCTTCCGCAAGTGAGTAATAGTGATCACGTTTTTTAGCACTATTTGATTTCAAAGATCATATAAAGAAAGCAAAATTTTAGATATTATGTAAAGGAATATAGCAATACTATAGTATAACCATGAAGCTTTCAAAAAAAGGTTGAACCTCGTATTAACGTTGGAAAGGGGTTTCTGACTAATCAGAAATCTATCAAAATTTTGTTTATGCTTAACGGTGCTATCAACCTGTTGCAACAATTTGGCACAACAAAAGGGAAATAGAAAATTTAGTTATCAAAGACAGTAAACTTCAAGATTAAAAGAAACAGAGGAGTGGCGGCAAAGACAGCAGATGCTGGTGGTGCTGGGTGAGCAGTTAAAAGATGATGGCAACAGAAAAATCACGCAGTATAGAAATCATAGTAACAACCTAAATAGAAAATCATAGTTAAAAAAATATGGAAAAAGAAAAATAACAAGAACATGAATCAACTAATAGAATCAACCAACAGAATAGAATCACAGTAGTAACAAGTTAACTACAATAATTAAAAAAGAAAACTCAAGTAATAACAACATAAATTAGAGATGGATAGCACTCGATATAAGCAGAAAGACAGCAAATCAAAAATCTATGAGAATCTGCAGGCTGTGTTTATAGAAATGGATAACACTCAAGATATATAAGCATAAACCTTCAAACCTTGTCCCAATTGAAACTATTTGTGCTGACTTAACTTAGAATTTTAGGAACATGAAGCACAAATTAAAACACATGAAATTAGTTAATAGATAGAGTGAAGAGGAGGTACCTGTCACAAATTTGAACCTATTCCATCATGGATGCCATTCTTTGCTGATCAGCTTCTAGAAGTGATTCAAAACCAGCTAACATGCTCTTATCCATGATTCAACCAGGGATTTTGGAGAAGAAACTCAAACCCAAGGAACGAAATTGAAACCAGTTAACTAATAATAATATAGGATGAAACTAAAGACCAAAAAGAAATAGAAAGCAAACAAAACTTAACTAAAGATGAAACAGAATTTTGTGCAGAAGATGAAGCCTACTAGTTCTTCTGGAAATTTGTGCAGCTTCCTCTGAATTCATGTTTCCCTTGCAAGCTGCATCTGAATCACAAATATCAAATCAAAGATTAGGATTAATTTCTATGCAAACCATGACAAGATGCTATCAATTTTTGTAATCAGTAAGAGAATTATTGCCTGATGATAATTGACTTTGGAATATGCATTGGTTCCCTTGAGTTCTAGATGGATTATCTTGGAGCATTCAAGTTCTTGAATCCTTAATAGAACCTGAAACAAGAAGAGGAATCAATCACTTTAGATATTAAATAACTAACAGCATGTAATTCATAAGGGTGAACTCACTTTAGCATGTAATTCATAAGCCATGTCATCATCTCTATCTTTAGATATTAAATAACTAACAACATAAAAAACTAGTCTCTCATACAAGGTAGCTTGTCCCTGTCACAACTCACAACTGAACTCTTATTATGTATGAAAAATTAAAATTTGGAGTAAGCAATGCAAATTAAATTAGCCAGTAAGAATAGTAGTAAATAAATGTGAAAGCAATGCAAATTAAATTAGCTAGTAAGAGACGTCACTGAGGAATAGAAGCTCTCCCTTGCATTGAATCAAAACCCATCATGTCACATCATCATGATGAGTGAAAAAAAGAGATTATAATATAAATTAAATTTTGGTGGTTACAGCAATAATAAGAATGGAATTAGCATTTCTTTGATAAAACATGATTTAAACCCAGCCAATGTAATTATCATTAGTACATCCATGAGACTTCTAACCATCATAATCAACAATGGAAATCTAATCATTAGTAGGATCAATTTAATCATTGGAATTTCCATCGCTACTAATTGGAGAACACACCCCATGTTATGAGTTAAAAATTACCATTGGCTCTGGTGATTGGTTAGTAGCTCGAGACCATTTCTTCAAGAAAGCTTGAGTATTGAAGACTTGAGTGGAACTATTTTCCTGATGCCTAAATAGGAAAAAAGAAGAAAATGAACAATGAAAGGTCATACCAAAGTTTTCTCATGGAAGATTGAAAACTAAATTCTTGAAACAAGAACTAGAATATTCATACTAGGAAATTCCGATAGCCACTTAAAAGTGTTGCAAAGAACTTTAAGAATATCATCCTGCACAAGAAATATGGTGACAATAAGACACAAAAAAGTTAAACAATAAATTGGACTGTCCACAAGGAACCAAAACAATAAATTGGACGGTCCACAAGGAACCAAGAAACAGCATAAATTAGAACTACAATGAGCAAAGCACAAATCATTCTTGGTATAACAGGCAAGCATCAAGTTCATCTATGTGAGAAAATTTCAATATTTTATTACAAATATCAATCAGCAATGTTTAGAATAAAGTGTACCATAATATTTTCCAGGGAACTAAATTAAGAATTCATAAAAATGTTCATCAATCTAGCATCTCATTCACTTTCATATGATTTATTCAGAGACGGTGAACCTAAAAAGAATGGAAAACAATGAATAATCTACCAACGAAGGATCACCTTAACTGAAGGTCATGATCCGCTCCCCACTGCTTAGCCACAAATTTAGTATAATGCTCAGATACACTATATATTCCAGCCTTCAATTCATCAATTCCAATTACATTGGGGTATAATAACTTGATTACCTCACCACGCAAGAAGCGGTATTCTTGCTCGGAAATAGGTGAAATTTTCTCTGATGTAGTGATACGATTATAATCAAAGTCAACAACCACCTACAAGAGATTAAAAGATATCAATTAAAATAAATGAAAGCAAAACATCATTCGAAACAAATAGAATTGCCTCACATGCATGCCAACCTGTAAATTAAGAAAAGCAAACATGTTTTTTTTTGGATCAATAATAGAGACTAGAAAAAGTATTTTATTGTGGATTTGCATTTTGATGTGTTGCACGAGCTAAAAACTCCTCAGCGTCTGAACCTTCTATACTTGAAGCAAAGATTTACACCTAATTACAAATTTACAATATATCTAATACAGAAATAGTTATGTATAATCAAGTGCACTACCAATATTCCCAAAGATTTTATTGATAAATAAAGTAAATATAGCTCAACCGACTCTGAGTCTCTGATTCTGTAGAGGAGTAAGACAATGTTCTAAAAATAATTGAATATAGCAAGAGCAGCACCTTGTAATGACCAAATGCCACTTCTTTAGAATAATCCATCATCAATGAAACAGAGTTCCAATAAAAGTCCATCAAATTCAACCACCATAACATAGAACAAACTAATTTCTCATTTGAAACACCACCAGATAAAAAGAATGGAAAAATTAAAATCAAATAAAATAAACTACTCCATAAATCAATTAGTTTTTCCCTTGATAATGAAGAATAATTGGGAAACATCAAAACCAAAAACAAATTAAAAATAGAACATGATGCTTCTTAATTAAAAAACAAATAATCGCAGAACCTCCCCTAATCAGAACAAATTCAACACAACAACAACAAGGATCAGTAACAAATTCAACTCAACTCAATTATCCAGCAACAACCACATTTATGATATGTTCAGCATCAAATTCAACTTACAGCTGACAACAAATTCTACTTCTAGAATTCTAGCAACAAATTCAGCTATGATAACTATGATAACTTTCAGGTAGCAACAAAAAACCTTCAATTCTCCAAATATGATTTACAGCAGATTAACATTAGCTAAATCATAATTTCAGCAACAAACTCAACTTTGAGCAATAAATTCAAGATGTACTAATAATTTACAGCAATAAAATTGAAAGAGAAATAACAGGGCTGAAGATGAAACTCACATAGGCAGAGAGACGAAGCAAGCGTTGATGGAAGACCCGAGCCGAAGCTGAAACCCTAAACCCAGACTCAGGGCCGAGGAAGCGTTGATGGCCGAAGCAGGAAGGCGAGCTTACGAACTATGATAGAGCGCGACAGAGCTTGAGCGGCGATGACCTTGAAGCGGCGACGCGAGCTCGAGGCGGCGACGAGCTTGAGGCGGCGACGTGAGCTTGAGGCGACGACGAGCTTAAGGCGGCGACAGAGCTTGAGGCCGTGACAAGCTTGAGGGGGCGACAGAGCTTGAGGCAGCGACGAGCTTGAGGGGGCGACCAAAGCTTGAGGAGCCGGCGACGGGCTTGAGGGACAGAGTGGCGAGAGATGAGAGAGGTGAGATGGGTTCTGATTCTAGGTTAGGGTACCACGCAAAGAGGGTAAGTGAGGGAGAGAGTGTAGTATGTGATTTGGTGAAAAGGAAACAAAAAATTACTAAGTGTTTGTGAGTTGTGTTAAATTTTTTTGCACTAGATACATTAGGCATCACTTTTAAAATGCACCCAAAACTTAATAAATAGGCTATCGTCTAAAAGCATCTCCTTTGATACAAAAAGTGAATCTATAGATATCAACCTACGGCTACGTTTTATAAGTGATTTCTATAATACCTAAGGCTACACTTTTTAAATGATGCCACAATTGTGTATCCTTTTCTCTTATAAAAAGGCAACACGGAGAAAAGTGAATCTATAGATATCAACCTACGGCTACGCTTTATAAGTGATTTCTATAATACCTAAGGCTACACTTTTTAAATGATGCCACAATTGTGTATCCTTTTCTCTTATAAAAAGGCAACACGGAGAAAAGCGTAGCCTATTCATAGAATAGGCTACGCTTTTCAAATGTAGCTTAAAAAAAGTGTGGCTGAATGGGTATTTTTCTTGTAGTGATATTTTTATCTCGACTTTAAATTAAACACTATTAAAAAATGAATAATTAAACTTAATAACAATTATAAATAGTTAAATTTGTAAATAATATTTTTAAATATTATTATTATTATTTTTTAAATTATATTTTTTCTGATAATATTTATACCTCTTTATTATGTGTTTTTATAATTTAACATTTTAAAAATTTTTTATAATAATTTTAATTTTAATAAAATATGATATAAATAAAGTCACGTTAGTATTAAAATGAAAAAAAATACATATCTAATAAATTTAAAAAGTGAATGATATATTAAGAAAAAATAAAATTAATTTTTTAAAAACGATAGAAAAGCGGCTTAACAGGCACATTAGCGCCTGTTGAGCCGCTAGTAGTAAACAATGCGAGTAACGAATAAAAAAAAAGGTAAAATTAATTTTAAGTATAAAAAATCCATTAAAAAAATACTACCCCAATCAACCCTCATTTTACTTTAGAAAACCTTTTCCTTCTCTCCCTAGCCACACTTCCCATTTCTTATTAGCCGTCGCCCAGCATAAACACACGATCTCAACAACGTGGATGGCATTCGTTAACAACGAGATTCAAAGCTTGAGGATGGGAATTGGAGGTCCTGAAGAACACCTTGGAGAAGCAACAATTGGAAGCAAGTTTAGTATCCAAAAAAACAACTTCATATAGTCTTAGGTACAGTGTGCCAATTCCTGTAGTAAGGAATGGAATAAATTACCATTTTGGAAATGTTATGGATTTCAAACAAGGTAAGAGTCCTTTTGTTCTCACCAAGGAGTAAGAACTTTCCCATCACAGTTTCCTCCCCCCGCGCCGCAACAACCTCCGACCATGCAAGGGCAGCTGCCGTTCGTCCTCTTTTCCCCTGCATCGCGCCGTGCGTTTCGGATGAAGATACGTCCACCTACATCGCGCTATCATAACTTCCTCCCCCCGCGTCGTAGCAACCACCGACCATGCAAGCGAAGCTGCCGTTAGTCCTCTTCTTCCTTGCGTCGCACCGTGTGTTCCGGACGAAGACGCCGCCGGTCCACTTCTGCATTAGAGTAGTAAAATATTGCTATGATTTTGTCATCTGTATGTGCAATTTCCTAATAGTGAGTTGTGACCAAAATTTTGGTACAGATATGAGCCATGATTGATGGACAATGGTTCATCCGATGAAAATAATCAAAATATTATAATAAAATAGAGATATAGACGCACTAGCATTTTACTAGGTATGCAGATGGTTATTTTTATTCTAAAGTGGTTGTTTATTTAATTTGGATTGGATATAAGTAGGTACAATAAAATTTACTGGATGTTCATTTTACTAGGTATGTGATAGTTATTTTATTCTAAAGTGGATGTTTATTTAATTTGGATTAGATTTAAGTAAGTACAACAAAATTTGTTGGATATTCATTTTACTAGGTGACACGTCACCTGTATCCTCGGTCGCCCGGCGTACTCGGCATGAAACATTCGAGGCCGACGTTATATCAACCGCCCGATAATCTCGGCACGTACGAAGATAAGTTCGGCCTCAGCCATTCGAAGAAATAGGAAACGTGCTCAACAAACTAAATCACTAAAACAGAATATCATAACCAAACCTACAAACTAGGACTTATCCACTAACGGGTAAAAACAACTCCTATAAGACCGAGCTAATATCCTCGGTTAAGGACCAGGTTCTATCACTCTCAATCTTCTACTCTTTACTTTAAACTCATTCACTGAGAATCATTACTGACTTGAGCTTCGGAGTATCTTGTGCAGGTATTCCCGCCGCGGTATTTGATCTTGGCCAACGTCAAGCTCTTCCTCTTTGTTGGCAACTTGCTCAGAAGCGCTCAAAGCTCGGCCTCTCTAGTGTTCGGACGAACCACTTGGCGCCCACCGTGGGGCCGGAGTACATCTAACCGCACTCTTTCCTTCGTTTAGTCTTCTACTCTATTTTGCAGGATTTCCGATCCTCGAACATGGCTGACAAGGAAAGTCCACAACTCTCACAGGATGACCTCCTGGCTCAAATCGCCGAGCTTCAGGTGGAAGTACGAAGAATAGCCGAGCTGTCAACACAAAATAATGGAGAAAGCTCCAAAGGCTCAGCTCAAGGTGTTGCAGATCCTTTAAACATCATCCCGCCAAAGGAGAAGCTCACCCTTGACAACCCCTTCTCCGAGGAGATCACAAATTATTAGATGCCAAAAAACTTCACGCTGCCCACCGCACTAGAACCATACAAGGGGTTTGGCGACCCCCGAGCCCACGTCAAGAAGTTCCAATCAATGATGTTCTTCAACGGTCCTAACAATGAGCCCGTCCTCTGCCGAGCATTCCCCACCTACCTCGATGGTGCTGCGTTACTCTGGTTTTCTAAACTTTCTGCAGGTTCAATTTCCTCCTTTGAAGATCTCGCCAGATCATTCATTGATTATTTTGCCGCATCAAGAATCTACGTACATCGATCGGACTATCTCGGCACCATCAAGCAAGGTCAGCACGAGAGCCTGAAGGACTACATGACAAGATTTGCTGATGCCACTATGGAGATCCAGGACTTAGACTCGGCCGTTCCCCTGCACGCCCTCAAGGCCGGCCTTAGGCCCGGTAAATTCAGGGAGACCATTGCCATAACAAAGCCAAAGACGCTAGAGGAATTCTGAGAAAGGGCGGCAGGTCAAATGGAGATCGAAGAACTCCGAGAAGCCCAAAAATTGAACAAACAACCACATCGGAGAGATGAAGAAAGAACTTTCAGATCGCCAGGCAGTAGAGATACTAAGAAACCTCCCAAGCCCGCGTCGAAATACAATACATACACTAGATTCAATACCAGAAGAGAAAACATTATCAGAGAGATCCTCAACGCTAAAATCATAAAGCCACCAGCTCGAGCAGGGAACTACCAGGATCAAAGATTCGTGGATAGGACAAAACATTGCGCCTTCCACCGAAAGTTCGGTCACACCACGGACGACTGCATCGTCGCAAAGGACCTTCTAGAAAGGTTGGCACGCCAAGGGCTCTTGGACAAATATATCGAGAGCCGGAAGGGCAGAAGAGGAAACTCGGACAGGGTAGAGAGCAAACAAGCAGTGATGGACGACAACAAAAAAGAGAGGACGACTCCTGATCCACCAAGGGAAGTCATTAACCACATATCGGGAGGATTCGCAGGCGGAGGTTAAACAAGCTCGGCCAGAAAGCGAAGCTACAGGACGATGCTAGCAATCGAAGGAACCATACAGCCAAAGAAGGACAAAGACCCAGACGTCACAATATCCTTCAACCAAGCAGATTTCAGATCATCAAGCCCTAACCTCGACGACCCCGTGGTAGTTTCCATCCAGATCGGAGAACTGTTGGTAAGAAAAACGTTACTGGACCCAGGTAGTAGTGCTGATGTTTTATTTTATTCTACCTTTACAAAGATGAAGTTATCAAAAAAACTGATACAGCCCTCCTCAGGAGAGCTAATTGGGTTCTCCGGAGAGAGAGTCCCCATCATGGGACACATATGGCTAAAGACCACAATGGGAGAAATCCCTATGTCAAAGTCAATTGATATTCAATACCTAATAGTAGACTGTTACAGCCCTTATAATATTATAATCGGGAGACCCGCCCTGAATATATTCAGAGCGGTGGTGTCCACATTACACCTGTGTGTTAAGTTCCCAGTGCAGGAAAACAAGATAGCTACAGTGTAAGCCGACCATCAAGAGGCTCGGCAGTGCTACAACGCTAGTCTAAAACTAATACAAACGAAACAAGAAACTCGGCCCCAAGTTCAAGCAATCCACACTTCTGCCAACACAGCGACACTAGCTGACCTAGACCCAAGAGAAGATCTCGGCGAAAGACCTCGGCCAATGGACCACCTTCAACAAATAACACTAACGGCGGATGACAAACAATATACATACATCGGAGAAGCATTAGAAGGGGAAGACCGAGCAAGACTTATACACATACTGCGTAAGAACGCCGACCTTTTCGCATGGACACCAGATGACATGCCCGAAATAAACCCAGAAGTCATCTGCCACAAGTTAGCAACTGATAACACAGTCCGACCAGTTGCACAGAAGAAAGGGAACCTCGGAGAGGAGAAAAAACGAGCAGCACTCGAAGAAACTCAGAAGCTCCTCAACGCAGGTTTTATCAGAGAGATTCGCTTCACCACATGGTTGTCCAACGTGGTAATAGTAAGAAAGAACTTAGGTAAATGGCGCATGTGCGTCGACTTTACAAACTTAAACAAAGCTTGCCCTAAAGATGCATATCCATTACCTTGCATTGATAAATTAGTTGATAACGCCTCTGGTTTCAAAGGTTTGAGTTTTATGGATGCATACTCTGGTTATAACCAGATTCTAATGCACCCAGAATACCAAAGCAAAATAGCTTCTATAACAGAACATGGAAACTTTTGTTACAAGGTAATGCCCTTTGGCTTAAAGAATGCAGGAGCGACATATCAAAGGCTAATGGACAAAGTATTCCAACAGCAGATAGGCCGCAATATGGAGGTCTATGTGGATGATATGGTAGCAAAAACACCTATGCAGGGATCACACTGTAACGACTTAGTAGAAATCTTCAAACAGCTTCGAGCATATAACATGAGACTCAATCCGGACAAATGTGCCTTTGGACTACAAGGAGGGAAGTTCCTCGGGTTCATGTTAACATCGCGAGGCATCGACGCCAACCCAGAAAAATGTAAAGCCATGCTGAACATGACAAGCCCAAAGACAGTAAAAGAAGTCCAGCAACTAGTAGGGAGAATAGCTGCCTTGTCACGTTTCCTACTCGCAGTGGCAAACCGATCTTATCATTTTTTCCAGACATTCTCTAAAGGCAAGAAGTTCACATGGACAGACGAATGTGAGAACTGCTTTACTGAACTTAAAAAGCTCCTGACATCACCACCAATCCTCCAAAGACCAGAGATAGGTAAACCATTGTGTTTATATCTATCAATATCTAACCATGCTATAAGCTCGGTATTAGCAACAGAGACAGGAAGAAAGCAAAACCCAGTATACTTCATCAGTAGAGTACTGCAACCAACAGAAACAAGGTGCCCGAAGATAGAGCAATTGACACTAGCATTAATCACCACAGCAAGAAGACTGAGGCATTACTTCCAGAGCCACACAATCATAGTACGAACAGACCAACCGCTAAGGCAGATATTAACCAAACCCGAGCTCGCCGGCAGATTAATAAAATGGTCGGTCGAGCTCTCCGAATTCGACATCCAGTACGAATCAAGGCAAACACTGAAGTCACAGGTGCTAGCCGACTTTATATCAGAGATGACTAATGACACACAAAATACAGAAGTCAGTTGGAGCATACACGTGGATGGATCGTCAAACAAAGAAGGCAGTGGAGCAGGGATACTACTGAAGGAAGGAAACAAAGTGGTGGCCGAGCAGTCACTACAGTTCCGCTTCAACGCAAGCAACAATCAGGCAGAATATGAGGCATTAGTCGCAGGACTGAAGCTCGCCTTACAACTACAAATACCCCGAATAACAGCTTACTGCGACTTTTCATTAGTGGTACATCAAATAAAGGGCGAATTCCAGGTAAAAGATCCTTTGTTAGAGAAATATTGGCTCATAACAATGGATCTCATTTCGAAATTTAACAAATTTGACATTATTCATGTAAACCGAGAACAAAACACCAGAGCCAATGTGTTATCTAAGTTAGCCACAACTCGGCAAGCCGAAAACACATCGGCACTGTCCCAGCTAACACTTGACAAACCAAGTTTTGAGCAGGACACAATTCTGAGTATTATACAGGTCCCAGATTGGCGAACACCTTTTCTCGATTACATCAACACAGGCACCATGCCAAATGATGAGCCGAACTTGCCACTCTTCCGAAGAAGAGCAAGCTTCTATACAGTGCTCGGAAACACCCTATACAGGCGAGGACATTCACAACCACTACTCAAATGCATCAGCAATAAGGAAGCCGAGGAGGTTATGGCTGAAACACATGAAGGAGTTTGTGTCAACCATATCGGCGACCGAGCATTAGCAGCAAAGATTCTGCGAACAGGATACGATTGGCCGACGATAAAACGAGACTGCATCACGAAAGTCAAGGCATGTGATAATTGTCAAAAGCACGCCACCCTCTCAGAAACCCCGGCCGAGGAGCTCCATACCATAGAGGTAAGCTGGCCTTTCGATAGGTGGGGATTGGATATCCTCGGACCTTTCTCGAAAGCGCCAGGCCAGGTAAAGTTCCTCTTAGCGTCAATAGACTATTTCTCTAAGTGGATAGAAGCACAACCACTAGCACACATAACAGCAGAAAAAGTGCGATCGTTTCTAAGAAAAAATATCATATGCAGATACGGTATCCCAAGAGAGATAATCTCGGATAACGGGAGACAATTTACAGATCATAAGTTGGCTGCCTTTCTAACAAATTTTAACATCAAACATCACTTCAGCTCAGTAGAGCACCCGCAAACTAACGGACAAGTTGAATCAGCTAACAGAATTATCTTGCAGGGATTAAAGAAAAAGCTCGGCGAAGCTAAAGGAGAGTGGGACGACCTCATTCCAGAAATTCTATGGAGTTACAATACCAGCATTCAATCTGCCACAGGAGAAACTCCTTTCAAGCTGGTATATGGCACAGAAGCACTCATCCCAGTAGAGATCAGTGTCCCAACATTAAGGACCAAGCTCTATGATCAATCGAATAATCTACAAGCTCGGACAGCCGAGTTGGACCTTGTTGAAGAAGACAGAGACATTTCCGCCATAAAGCAGCGAGCCAGAAAATGATACCTAGAGCAAAGACACAACAAAAGAGTAGTTCACAGGTCTTTCAACAAAGGAGACTTCGTACTCAGACGTACAAAAGATGCTCGGAAACCACCAGCACATGGCAAACTAGCGGCAAATTGGGAAGGACCTTTCCGAGTTCTTCAAAATCTCGGAAAGGGGGCTTACAAACTAGAAACCCTTAAAGGAGATCAACTTCCAGGAACATGGAACGTCTCCTCCCTAAGGGAATATCAGTCATGATGCAACCTGTAAATTTGCGAATGATGGTATTCTTTTTCCCCTCCGAAGGTTTTTTCCCCAAAACACATGGGTTTTACTCGGAGAGGGTTTTAACGAGGCCGGACGCTACAAGTCATCACACCGATGTACCTTATATTACGAATCAAGACACTTTTTACATTGGCCATTACCATACATTCCAATAAATGAACATTCAAAATTAATTCGAGCTTCATACTCGGAAATCAACATGCACAGTCCGAGCATAATACTCGGAGAAGTACAAACAAATACAAACAAACATCAAGTTGTTTAAGCGAATCCTAAGGGATCATTCAAACACAAGCCCTACATTAAAGCTTCCACTATCCTTCTCAACAAATCAATCAAACAAAGAATGGCTTCAGCCATGTTCAGTACACACACGTAGTCATTTTCACATAACGACACACCATTCTAATTTAACCAAAATATCAAATTTCATTAATCAACATAAGCCATCTTTTCAAACCGAGCTATATACTCGGAACCCAAAATGTCACTGCCACATATGCGGAAACCGTTCAAAGACAAAACAGCCACAAGTTTCAAACATACCACAAATATACAAAATAAACAGAACAAATACCAAAAGAAAGAGCCTAGTCTGCCTTGTCACCCATGCTAGATCCCTCACTCTCGCTTCCAACAACACCCTCATCCTCCACAAGTTCGCCATTCACAACTACCTTCATAACATCAAACATTGAAGGATCAACTTCCGGATACAACACCTTCACATGAGAAACAGCACGGTCAAACCCTTGAGCAAAAGCCTCATAAACCCCGCCTTCCAACTCTTTGATCCAAGCAGAGAGCTGATCATTCTCAGATTCCACAACCTTCAATTTTTCAGACGAGGCCTTTTGGAGTTTTTTCTCATCGGCCAATTCCAACTCCTTCTTCTCCATAGAAGCAGCAAGCTCAACAATTTTCTGATCTTTTTCCTGAATGATCCCAGACAGCTCTTCTACATGGGAAACTTCCGTCTGCTCCCGATCCAGGGCAAGCTCCTGTGCTCGGCCAATGGCAACAATCCGGGCACCAATCACCTACGAAAATAAAATAAGTAAATAAGAGACATCAACAAAAAGCCACAACCTCAACAAAATAACCTATATCTGAAGAAACCGACTAACACCAGCTCGGCCAACTTCCTCAATCATTTTCATGTCTTCCGGAAAGCAACACAGTTCGTCAGCCATGGTACTGAAAGGGTACAACTTCGCCCACAGAGACCTAGCATGCTCATTCTTATCATAACCATGAAGCCTTTCTGCGACTCATATGCAGACTCAACCCTCTCCAAAATCATAGAAGACTCTCCCTTACCCTCTAAAACCTCGGCAAGGCTGCCCTGAGCTTGCCCCCTCCTCCTCTTATGTTTCGGCCCAGGACCATGATGAATCAAGGCAGCCAGACCTTTCCCAGCATTCGAAGACACCTCTTTTTCACCTTTCTTACGTTGGTTGAAGTAAGACTTCAAGCCTGCAGTAGTGATCGCAAGAGCTTTCTCGGCTGTAGAACGAAAATAAGCAAATCAAAACCAGGAAGAACACCTTATAAAAGAAAGAAAGAAACACGGCAAATTAAGTTACCTATGTGATCATATACAGCCTGCCTATCAGTATCCCATTTCATCATCTCGGCTATCGACAACAACCCCTTCGGACCCAATGACTTAAATAAGAAGCTCATCATAGTATCATCATCTGGATGCCTATCATCTACATCTAACACCTGATAAGGCTCGGGACACCAAGACAAGGGAAACTTTTCGACCAAATGCTCATTCAGATAGAAGGGAAACTCCTCAGGTACACTCCTCACCTTAACAAACATCAACTTAAAATCCTTAAACGAAGATTTATAAAGACTAAAGATAGCTCGACGAGGATAACTGCTAAGTTTTACCCACAACCCACGTCCCACCCCCTTAGCCTGAAACAACGAGAAGAAAAGCCTCAAAGAAGGGGGGTGCCCCAGTAACTCCATCAATACCTTGAAAGCCCATACAAAGCCCCAAGAATTAGGATGCAGCTGGGTAGGGGCGCAGTTTAGCCAGTATAAAACCCCACATTCAAACTCGGTAAAAGGCAATTTGACCCCCAACTCAGTAAACAAACAGCTGTACATATAAAAGAAAGACCAATCCTTCAACTGATCACAGACTCGGTCCTCTTTACCACAGGGCAACAACTCTATCCTAATGTTACTACCTTTCCTAACCCGCAGATCCGACCCCAATAACTTTACTGACTCCTTATCATCAAACTGAGACGCATATCCCCTCACCCTGGCGTCAACCCACCCACATGGATCAACAGCATCACAGTTTGCCATTCCAGACAAAGAAAGAATAAAGCACAAAAAGTAGAAGAAAACACAAATTCAGCACTGACCTTTGCTAGACATTCTCAGACAGGAACTCAAACCAAACTCATTTTTTCCAGAAAACAACAGCAAAAAGGAACTACAAAAAGCAAAGGTAATAGAGAAGTAACTCTGGTAACTTAAACGGTTACACAAACCCTTGCATTAAATCCTCGTCGTCAAAAAAGAGAGGCATTTAATGACCACGAAATCCAACGGGTAGGGGTGCATAGGAATGCGGGGCACGTTTCACGTCAATCATGTCAAATGGCGCGAGAAACGAAGCAACTATTAAACACACAAAAAAACGTTTCAAAGTCCAAACAGAACCAAGCCGAGCTTGGGGGGCTGTAAGGAAGGTACATAATAGACAAACTCGGCGACCGAGATCTACGACATCATTTTTGAAAGCTCGCCTTAGTCCTGTCCAAACCAAGGCAAGCTTGGGGGCTATGATATGTCACCTGTATCCTCGGTCGCCCGGCGTACTCGGCATGAAAACATTCGAGGCCGACGTTATATCAACTGCCCGATAATCTCGGCATGTACGAAGATAAGTTCGGCCTCAGCCATTTGAAGAAATAGGAAACATGCTTGATGAGAGAACTTTTGCGTGGTCTAGAAATTACGGATAAATCCTCGTTGCAAGTATAGTTTCTAAACCTTCAAAAGTCCTTTCATACAAACGTTTTGGTTGTCACAAGTAACAAACCCCTTTTAAAATTGATAACCGAGTATTTAAACCTCGGGTCGTCTTCTCAAGGAATTGCAGGGAGATATGTTCTTATTATTGGTTATGAGTTTGTAAACTGGGGGATGTTGAGTTTGGGCAATGGGCACAAGTATATTCAAATGACAAATAAAATAAATAAATAACTGTAAAATAAACTTTTGACAAGGTATGAGAAATTGGAAGTCCAGTCTAGTTATCCTTATCAATGATGATGAAAACTGAATCTTAATTCCACTTAGTTAACCTTTGCTATAACAAGGGAAGGTCAAGCGACTAATTAGTTAGATCTTTGAATCCTAGTTAATTCCTAAGAAAAGATTGGGATTATTGAAGATCAATTCAATTAGCAAGATAACAATTAACAATTATGCTGTTGAATTGGATAACTCCTGAGTTACTGATTTCTTAACCAAAACCAAAAGGGGAAAAGTAAATCTACTGGAATAAAAATGTCTTCAGATGGGAAGCAGTAATCATGTAAATAAAAGAAAGCAATCATGAATTGAAATACCTCAAATAACATTAATTAAGAAAATTATATGTAACATGGAAGAGTTCATAAATTAAATAAAAATAAAGAACCTGGGATTGAGAGTCACTCCTAAAACTAAGAGAAGTCCTAAATCCTAATCCTAAGAGAGAGGAGAGAACCTCTCTCTCTAAAAACTACATCTACTCCTAAAATTGTGAATATGAAAGCCTCCCTATGAATGAATGGATTTCCCCACTTTATAGCCTCTAATCTGTGTTTTTCGGGCCGCAAACTTGGTCGAAAACAGCCCAGAAATCGTTGGAGAAGAATTCAAACACGCTGATTTCCGTCACTGCGACGCGGCCGCATGGAGCACACGGTCGCGTCACCTAGCGTCAGAGCAACTATGGCATATTATATATCAAATCGAAGCCCCGAACGTTAGCTTTCCAATGCAACTAGAACCGCGTCATTTGGACCTCTGTAGCTAAAGTTATAGTCGTTTGAGTGCGAAGAGGTCAGGCTGGACAGCTTAGCAATTTCTCCAACTTCTTGTATTCCTTCCACTTTTGCATGCTTCTTTTCCATCCTCCAAGCCATTCCTGCCCTATAATCTCTGAAAGCACTTAACACACATATCAAGGCATCTAATGGTAATAAGAGAGGATTAATAATAAACAATTATAAGATCAAAGAAGCATGTTTTCAATCATAGCACAAAATCAGGAAGGAAATATAAAACCATGCAAATATTATGAATAAGTGGGTAAAGAGTTGATAAAATCCACTCAGTTGAGCACAAGATAAACCATAAAATAGTGGTTTATCAACCTCCCCACACTTAAACATTAGCATGTCCTCATGCTAAGCTCAAGAGAACTATAAAAGAATGAAGAGGAAAGTAAGAATGTATGAAATGCAACCTATCTATATGAATGCAACTACATGTGAAATGCTTCTACCTACCTGGTTAAAAGTAAATAAGCTCTTCAAGACAAACATAAACCAGATTTCACTAATTTAAATTATACAATAAAAAGCAAATAAACTTGTAAGAAGATAGCTCATGAAAGCAGGGAACATAGAATTAAGCACTGAACCCTTACTGGTAGTGTATATCACTCTAGTCTCTCAAGTGTATAGGGTTAATCACTCTACTCTTCTCCTAATCGTGCTTTCTAAACCTTGTTCTTCATCTAACCAATCAACAAATATTTAATGTACCAATGCAAACATCATGAGGTGTTTTCAGGGTTGTAATGGGGTTGAGGTAAAGGTAAGGGTATATATAAGGCTAAGTGAGCTAGTAAAGTGAATCCTTGATTAGTCTAAGATCTCACCTAACATATAAATACTTTATACAATTTTAAAATACTTTACCTAACTACCCAAATTTTTCCCACTTTTGTATTACATGCTCATGTATCAAACTTATTTTCGAATTTTGTCCCATGTGCATTGATTCTTTTTATTTTGCATTTGGGGTAATATATTTTTTCTCATTTTTCTTTTCTTCTTCTTTTTTTTTGTATCCCCTTATTTAATTACTTAATATATCTTTCTTCAATGAACATGGTAATTTAATTATTTTGATTTCACATGAGCATGCTTCCCAAATTTTCAAATAACTTATTCAATTTAATTCCCTACTTTTTCATATCATCCCATGTTCCCATAAAATTTCCCACACTTAAATTTTACACAATATCTATCTTAAGCTAACCAAGGATTCAACTTGGGATTCTTATTTTGTTTTTCTGCTTAAGACTAGTAATGTGGTTATAAATCAGAAGGGATTTAAAAGCTCAAGGGGGCTAACAAGGGTGATGTAAAAGGTAGGCTAATTTTGGGATAAGTGAGCTAAAATCAAACAATGGCCTCAATCATATGCAAGCATGTAAATACACTAAATATTGGACATATAGATTGGAACAAAATATAGATTACAATTATAAAGAAGAAAACACACAAGAATAATATATTTATGGTTAAATAATGTAACCATATAAATAAGCTCAAATCTCACAGGTTGTGTGTTCTTTAACTCAAAAACCATGTTCCAAATACAACTTCAAACAAGTTTTAATATAAAATTTTTTTTTCAATTTAAATTAGTGAAATTTTTCAAAGATAGGGTCTTAAAAAGAAACTTATTATTTTAACCAAGCAGTAACTAAATGCATAAAATCAAATAAATATGCAAATACAACAACTAATTTAACGAAGAAAATTAAAACATTGGTGTTGAGACAGGGATGTACTAACCCACGGAGATCGGTATCGACCTCCCCACACTTAAAGATTGCACCGTCCTCGGTGCATGCTGAGATGTGAAGGTGGACGGGTTGTTTCAATTGTTGCTTTTCTCTAAGGATTGTGCAGATGGACTTGTCTGTCTCCCCTTATAGAAGTTTCTCCCTTTTCCATCTTCGGTGGCCAGCCTGAAAGAAGAGAAAAAGAAGAACAGTAACCCAAAAGATAGAAATTAAATAAAATATGGGTGTTAATTCCAAATGAGAAGGGTCTCATTTACATGGAAGCTTCAACATGTACGTGAGAAAACAATAGAAGTCATGGCATACTAGTGGTGCAGAATATGCAACAATGGGGAAGAGATTAGGGAAGGAAAGATAATATAAATTAAAAATCAATACAAAATTAATACAGGTATAAAAGATTGGCATTGATTTAAATAATATTACCTAACTAGAATAAAACAAGTCATAAGCACCAAGATAATACCAGAAAAGAAATAACAGTTGAATAAGAACATTTTAACACCAATAATAATTTTAAAAATATGCAATGAATAAAAGTATACAAATAAATTAAATAAAATAGAATGGAAGTGAGACAAAATAAGAAAGGAAGAAGAAAGAAATAAGAAAAGATAAAAAATAAGGATTAGAGAAGAAAAGATAAGAAATTTGGCTGATCTGGATATTCTGTGCGCCGCTTGTAACGCGGACGCGTGAGTGACGCGGTCGCGTGGTGCGCAAGAAGGTCAGGTAATGTGGACACGTGGGTCACGCGATCGCGTGGCCTGTTTTGTGCGATTGGCGCGAGTGCAGCCTTGCGGTCGCACAACTCCCTGTTCGAAACTCTTTTTGCCAAAATTCTGGGTGACGCGGTCGCGTGGTTGACGCGATCGCGTGAATGGCCATTTTCTGAAAACGACGTGGCCGCGTGGGGCACGCGTTCGCGTGGTAGGGCTTGGGTTTCCAGCACGAGTCCAGCCCAATTCCAGCTCAACTTTTGGCCATACACCCTTGTTACGTCGATTTTCATGGCACGCGGCCGCGTGGGGCACGCGGTGTAACGACCCAACTTCTAGCATGTCTAGATCGTACTAGAAATCGAATGTTACCAACTTGTTTTTTTCCTTTTTGTATTATTAATTAATAAATATAAGCCTGTACGTTGTTAAAATCCCGCGAATTTTGCAAGTAAATTTTTTTTAACAAGAATAATTTAAAGTCGCATACCTTCCATATATCAAGGGATAATTAAACGTTCACATACATAAGACAAAAGATAACAGAATATGGAACAACACACTATAATATACATCATGTTATAGAAGTGGCTCAGTTATATAAGCATAGATCTATAGTACAGCACCCCTAAGTCAGTGACTCATATAGTATATACATATATGTACATAAGACGCCCCAGGGCCTGGCCTGACCAAAAGCCCCTAAGCTGGCACCCAGGCTAGCCTAACTCTATGATATGCCTATTCCCTCTAATCATGCTAACAAAAGTGAGGGAGACACTCTAATGTACTGAAGTTAGACTAGGCGTCTCAAAAAGTCTCCTCAATCCTGGTCTAGAGTACCTCACGGAAAATCACCGGGCGAATGGTGATGCTCGCCTGCTGGCGCCTCGCCTGGCTCATCGTCATCGCTGTCAGAGGAGATAACTATGAAGTTAGGATCTTCCTCTGGATCTTCTTCTTCCTCGTCCTCTTCTTCTGCTGGAGTGATAGCAGAGGAACCACTGTTGGCCACAGGAACCATAAAAGGATAGCTACCAAACAAAATACAGTCTGGAGAAGGAGGTGGCGCCTCCATGATCTGATCATACTCATGTCCCTGCTGCTCATCAAGGACAGGAGGCTCGATCGGCTCAGGTAAAGGATCAAGCTCGGGTGGTAACACAGGAACACCCCACTCATCAAGGACAAAAGGTGCAGGAGGTGCCTCATGGATATGCTGGGCAGGTATAGGCTCATCAGGTAGAGGAGGTTCAGGTGGAGGAGGATAGTCAGGTGGAGGTGGCATCTGCTCCTCAGGATGAGATATCCCAGGTCCGCCGGGGTGTAACCAAGATAAAGGAAAGTCATAGGGTGCATCAGGATTAAAGTATGCTGTCCTAATAGGGTACTGGAAAGGTCTACCACGAACTACATAATTATGGATACGAGGTACCGCACAGTAGATGTAATACTCGCCACGCACCGGGTCCTCGTGGATGTACGGTGGATCAATCTCGTAGAATAGGACTCCCGTGTCCATCTGTAGAGGTGTAAGGGATAAGAACTGGGGAGTTCGTAGTAAGGTCGGGGTTTATAGTTAAGTTCATTTATAATGTCCGTGGTCATAGAAGTATAAATAAATGTAGAGTAATATGTACATAACAGCAACATAAACTAACACATGAACAAGAGAGAAAATAGGAAATAAATGCACATTCACACATTAATATGCAATCACACAGTTATGCTCAAACAAACAAGGAATAGAACAAGAACACAAGAAGATAAGCAATAAATAATGCACAAACAAGTATGATGCATGTCTGTCCTTACTGCAGGTAATGAGCTCATTTGTCGGTTTCGACCCGCACCCGACGCAATCCGACCCTCCAAGTCAGATAAGGCCTTCCCAGAACTTAATCCTAGATTAAGTACCACATACCCTCTACCAAGTGCTCTCGACTTGCAGGGCTGGTATTTGCTCAGGTCTCAATATACCGCAGGTATGCAAGTCAGGCCTCTACCAAGCATTCAGCTTGCAGGGCTGGTACTACTCTACCGCAGCCTGTCTGGGAAGCAACATCACAATACGGGCGTCCCCGCACAACATTCACAAGCATTGCCCGAAGGCTCATAATTCACATATAACCATACTCTCCATCACTTAGCAATCATCATAAATCAAGCATTACAACATCACAGAAAGCTCATTTTACAATTCTCTGTTTACTCTGTAAGGTCAGGTACACAGCTATATCACTTTTAACTCCTTTTCTTTTTAACTTAAACACAGATTTCAAAATCTTGTTTCTTTACCTCATATACCTCTATATCTTCTCTTATACCTCTTCTTAGGTGTTTAGTAAAGGAAATTAGAGAATTCTGGACTCAAATCTGCCTTCTTGAGGCTTTCAGGGAAAACTGTCTTTTTATCAATATTTTATTATTATTAATAAAATAATATATTAATATTTTATTATTAAAATAATAATATTTTATTTAACTTTCAAAAATTGCATTTTGACCCCTAGACTTCTTGGAAATTGCACTTTGACCCCTATAACTTTTAATATTTGCACTTTAGCTCCTCAACTTTTGATTAATTAATTTTCAACCCCAAACTTTTTAATAATTGCATTTTGACCCCAAAACTCCTTGAATACACGTTTTCTTGTTCTTCCAAAAACCAAAAACATTTTTTTTTCAAAAGTTCATCAGATTTCTGCTTCATTTTCAGCTAGTTTTTCAATCTTTTCGGAAACCGATTTGAACCCGATTTTTATCAAACCAAAGAGAAACTTTTCAGCCATCAAATAAACATCAAATAAGCATCAAAAATCATGATTTCCATGGCTGGAATGTCACGTTTTCTAGCAGCACCAACAGCCACTTCAAAACCATCATAAACATGATTTTCAAGCATTAAACAACAAGTTTCCATGATCAATCCATCACACAAACACCCAAAATTAAATCTCAAGCAACAAGATCTGGTTTAACACTTCAAGAACACAGCCAATCATTGATTAATTTACCAAACCTTACCTCCTTTGCTGCTGTCCGAGATTGCACCAAAAACAAGCTTCCAGAAGCACTTTTACGCCTATTTTAACATCAAAAACAACTTTAGAATCTTATGAACCATGAAGCCTGAAGCTTCATGATGATGAAAATAATGTTTTCCTCACCTTAAGGTAACTAGAAATCACGTTTTCTTGGAGCTTTTGGTGATTGAATAAGAGATCCTAAGAAAGAACATGAAGAAAACATCATTAACTTAAGGAACCACCATGGCCGAATCTTCAAGGAGGAGGAGCAGCCTTCATACCTTGATTTACTCCATGAAAAGTGACATAGAAATGAAGAGGAGGAAGAGGTGAACACTTTGGTAAGATTAGATTTTTGATAGGGGTTTCGGTTTGAGAAAGAACGGAGAAAGTAGCTCAGGTGTTCATGGAAGCTTCATGGTTTTCTTTCATGGTGTTCTAAGCTTTTCCAAGAACAAAAATGATAGCCAAGCTGTCCTAGGGAGGCCGTGGCTTTTGGATGATGATTATCCAAAAGTTACTTGTCAAAATATCTCAGAAAAGGATAATTACTAAAGCTAGATGTATTAGAACTTAAGTAATTACACTACTAATGGATAAACATTAAGTTACTTAGTGTAAATGACACTAGTAACTGGATAATCATAAGAATAAAAGATATATGATGAAGCATTAGCAGTGCTAAGTTCATCTAAGAATGCCGGTATTATCCGTTACCGGTAGATTTCAAGCTCAGTTATTATATTACTAAACATAGATCAACATTAATCACAGTAGAGAAGATAATAATATAATATTCTGAATAAAATAATAATATATAAATATTATATTAATATAATTTTTCTCTCGAAATTCGTGACTGGCTCGTCACATAGAGACTAACCACGGAAATCAGAATTTTGAAATTTGGGCCCGAAGTGGCTCAAAAACGTAACTCTTCGCGACGTGCCTACTTAGATTAGGAGAGGTGTTCTGTGCAATCAAGCTGCTGACTCAGCAGCTTGATGACGCAGCACCTGTGCAGTGGAGGTGCTTATATGCATAGAAATTCCTAAAAATTCTGTAAAAATTCCGTTTGATCCCGAAAAAGCACCGTTTCTTCGGGGCTAGGCCGTTACATTCTACCCTCCTTAAAAAAAATTTTGTCCTCAAAATTTCAATTACCTGAAAAGAGAAACGGTTAGTCTGTTCTCATCTTATCTTCCAGCTCCCATGTGTACTCTTTACTTCCAGTTTGTGCCCATGCTACCTTAACCAATGATACTGTCTTGTCTCTAAGCTGTTTGTCACTTCGTTCCACAGTCCTGACTGGTAGGGTTTGATATGTCAAGTCGGCTCGCAGTTGTACTGTCTCTGGTTGTAAAACATGGCTTTCGTCGGGATTATACTTTTTGAGTTGTGAAACATGAAAAACATCATGAAGGTTTGACAAATAAGGAGGGAGAGCTACTTGGTATGCTACTGGACTGACTCTTTTAAGAATTTGAAAAGGACCTAAGTATCGTGGATTCAATTTCTTAGTCCTAAGAGCTCTACCTATTCCAGTCGTAGGTGTCACTCTTAAGAAGATATGGTCACCTTCGTTAAATTCTAAGGGCCTACGCCTAATATTTGCATAGCTCTTTTGTCGACTTTGGGCAGTTTGAATCTTCTCTCGAATGTGCTTAATCCGTTCGGTAGTTTTTTGTACCAAGTCTGGCCCCAAAATCCTGCCTTCCTCCTTGTCATACCAGCATAATGGTGATTGACACTTTCTTCCGTAGAGGGCCTCATATGGTGCCATTCCGATACTCTGTTGATAACTGTTGTTATAAGCAAACTTAATCAATGGCAAGTATTTGTCCCAGTTACCCTGTTGGTCCATTACACAAGATCTCAACATATCTTCCAAGGTACGAATTGTTCGTTCTGTCTGTCCATCAGTCTGTGGGTGATATGCTGTACTTAAGTGCAACTTCGTCCCAAAAGCTTTCTGTAGAGCTCCCCAAAATCTAGAAGTAAACCTTGGATCTCTGTCTGACACAATTGATGAAGGTATTCCATGCAATCGTATTATCTCCTGAATGTATAACCGGGCGAGTTTCTCCAAGCTGTGACCAATTTGAATTGGTAGAAAATGCGCTGATTTTGTCAATCGATCTACAACTACCCAAATTGCATCATGCCCGGCAGAGGTTCTTGGTAACCCAGTAACAAAATCCATCATAATCTCTTCCTATTTCCATTGCGGTATCTCCAATGGTTGCAGGGTTCCATGTGGTTTTTGATGTTCCACCTTAATCTTTTGGCAAGTGAGACACTTTGAAACATACGTTGCTATATCTTTCTTTATTCCCGGCCACCAGAACATCTTCAGATCTTGGTACATTTTAGTCGTTCCGGGATGGATAGAAAATCTGCTTTCATGAGCTTCGATCAGAATGTTCTTTCTCAAGTCCTCCTGAGCAGGTACAAAAATTCTGTTCCTATATCTCCATATTCCCTCTTTATCTTGGCGTACCTCTTCCGGCTGGTCTGCCTTCATCCGTGTTAACAATGTCAGCATTCTTGAATTCTGGGCTTGAGCTTGCTGAATAGCTATCTTAAAGTCAGATGTTAATTGTAGTCACGCCATAACAACACCTCTTGATGTCTCTCTCATTCCTAATTTTAAGTTTTCAAAGGCTGAGATCATTTCTTCTTCCTTGATCATCATCCAGGATATGCCCAAACTCTTCCGACTCAAAGCATCTGCGACTACATTTGCCTTCCCAGGATGATAGCTCAACTTAAAATCATAATCTTTTAAGAATTCCATCCATCACCTCTGCCTCATATTAAGGTCTTTCTGATCAAAGATATACTTCAAACTCTTATCATCAGAGAAGACTTCAAATTGGGCTCCGTACAAATAGTGCCTCCAAATCTTAAGTGCAAAGACCACTGCTGCTAATTCCAAATCATGTGTCGGATAGTTCCTTTCGTGAGGTCTTAGTTGTCTCGAAGCATAAGCTACCACATTCCTATGCTGCATCAATACACATCCAAGTCCCTTAGAAGAAGCATCACAATACACCTCAAAAGGTTCCTGTGGGTCTGGTAACGCCAAAACTGGCGCCGTCGTCAACTTTTCCTTTAAAGTTTCAAATCTTTCTTCACACTTCTCTATCCACTAAAACGGAACTTCCTTCCTAGTAAGGCGAGTCAAAGGTAAAGCTATCTGTGAAAAACCCTTGATAAACCGCCGATAGTATCCTGCTAACCCCAAGAAACTACGAACTTCTGTAACTGTCTTGGGTTGCTTCCATTGTACTACGGCCTCGATCTTTAAAGGATCTACAGTTATTCCATCTCGTGTGATCACATGTCCTAAGAATGCCACTTCTGTCGCCCAAAACTCACATTTCGACAACTTCGCATATAGCTTCCGTGCTCTTAATATTTGCAACACAATCCTCAAATGCTCTCCATGTTCTTCTTCTGTCTTGGAATAGATGAGGATATCATCTATAAAGACTACCACAAACTGATCTAGATACGGACGAAAAATGCGATTCATATAATCCATGAATACAACAGGAGCATTAGTCAGTCCAAAGGACATAACCGTATATTCATAGTGACCGTACCTAGTTCGAAAGGCAGTCTTAGGTATATCTGATTCCTTCACCCGGATTTGATGGTAACCTGACCGCAAATCAATCTTCGAGAATACTGTCGCACCTCTCAGCTGGTTCATCAGATCATCTATCCTTGGGAGTGGATACTTGTTCTTGATTGTGATCTTGTTTAATTGCCGATAATCCACACATAACCTCATTCCACCATCCTTCTTCTTTTCTAGTAACACTGGAGCTCCCCATGGTGATACACTCGGACGAATAAACTTCTTCCCCAGCAATTCATTCAACTGCTTCTTTAACTCTGCTAGTTCCAACGGTGACATCCGATACGGTGCTATAGAAATTGGTCCGGCTCCAGGAACCAGATCAATACTAAACTCTATCTCTCTCTGAGGTGGAAACTCAGGTATATCATCTGGAAAAACATCAGGAAACTCCTTCACCACTCGGATTTGCTCCAAGTCTTGTTCATTAGTTTCTGAGCTAGCCAATAGTAGAACGTAACCCTCTAACCCACTATTACTAGAAATAACTCTTAGGGAATTCAAATAGAAAGTACAAGACTCAACTGGTTCAGTGTGCATTTCAGATGATGGAAATGTAGCAATTCGTTTAAAACAATCAAGGAAAGCATGATGCTTGGACAACCAATCTAGACCTAAGATAATATCTAAACCACACAAAGGCAAACAAACCAGGTCATGTATAAAAGTCCTAGCCTCAATAACAAAAGGCACCTGTTGACATACTTGATTAGTCAAGGCATTTTGAGATGTGGGTGTACGAACAATTAGATTATAATTTAACATGGTGAAATCTAATCCCAACTCATGCGCAACAGTCTCAGAAATAAATGAATGTGATGCACCAGAGTCATACAGTACAGTTAAGAGTCGAGATTTGACATAACACTGACCTTGAATTAGGGAGTCTGATTTTATTGCGTCATCAGCAGTCATAGTAAACACACGTCCTTGCTGTCGCGGCCTATCTATTCCTTGTACTGGCTTCTTCAGACAGTCCTTAGCCATATGTCCAGACTGACCACAAGAAAAACAGATAACGCCTGTAAGCTGACAAGGTCTACCTCCATGCTCCTTTTCGCACTGCCTACATACTGGTCGCATCTGCGCCTGCTGAGGTCGCTTACCCATATCCTGTCTCATTCTTCCTCCATTCCCTCCTGTAGGACGTGCATGAACATTTCTATTCTGATTGTACCTTCGTGAAGGCATTGCTCCCTGCTTAAAATTCCTTCCCTGAGGAGCTGTATACCGATTCTAATTCTGAAAAGAAGATCCTGGGCGATTCATCCGAGCTGCAGCTATCTTCTTAGCACAGTCCTCTACTAGCTGACTCTTATTAAGCAACTTCGCAAAATTCCGTATTTCTAATGGAACCACTGAGTTCAACAAAACTTCACGGAGTCTCCCTTCAAATTTCAAACATTTCCACTCTTCGAAATCTGCTGGATTCCCTTGACAAACCTTGGAAAAACGACATAAATCTTCAAACTTCCTTGTATACTCAGCAACAGACATACTTCCCTGTTTCAACTGCATCAACTCCATCTCCTTTGCCTCACGAGTAGCTCTAGGAAAGTACTTCTTATAGAACTCTTCTTTGAAAACATCCCACAAAATATTACCCTCATCTTGCTGCAGTAAATATTGAATGCCCTGCCACTAGTGCTGAGCATCCCCTTCTAACATATAAGTAGCAAATTCTACATACTGTTCTTCCCGGACATGCTGTGCCCTCAAGGACCTTTCTATGCCTCGGAACCAATTATCAGCTTCAGTTGCTACAGTCGTACCCTTGAACTTCGGTGGATTAACTTTCAAGAAAGCAGCTAATGTCATAGGCCTATCATGATTCATGTTATCTCCATCACTGTTCCCACCATTCTCACCATTACGGTCATTGTTACACTCTCCATTACGTTCCCCCAGAGGGTTAACTGCTCGGGTAGTAGCAGTCGCCGTTTCACGCACAGCCTCAGCCATAGCGTGAATCGCAGCAAACAGATTATCATCGTTTCGTGGCGGATTGTTAACAGTAGACCCTTCCCGATTGCTACATCTCCGTGGAGGCATCCTGATTCTGTTCATACCAAACAATCAATACCAAGGTGATCAGTCTTAATACCTCAAGTTGGGCGTGAACATTATCAGAATGAAAGCACAAAGATATTCATGCAACACATATCACATGGATACCCTATAAGCATGAGACACACCACAGAGCATGCAATAAAGCATGATTCAGTCCATTCCCCAGGCTCTAACAGGAAGAACCGCTCTGATACCAAATTGTAACGACCCAACTTCTAGCATGTCTAGATCATACTAGAAATCGAATGTTACCAACTTGTTTTTTTCCTTTTTGTATTATTAATTAATAAATATAAGCCTGTACGTTGTTAAAACCCCGCGAATTTTACAAGTAAATTTTTTTTAACAAGAATAATTTAAAGTCGCATACCTTCCATATATCAAGGGATAATTAAACGTTCACATACATAAGACAAAAGATAACAGAATATGGAACAACACACTATAATATACATCATGTTATAGAAGTGGCTCAGTTATATAAGCATAGAGCTATAGTACAGCACCCCTAAGTTAGTGACTCATATAGTATATACATATATGTACATAAGATGCCCCAGGGCCTGGCCTGACCAAAAGCCCCTAAGTTGGCACCCAGGCTAGCCTAACTCTATGATATGCCTATTCCCTCTAATCATGCTAACAAAAGTGAGGGAGACACTCTAATGTACTGAAGTTAGACTAGGCGTCTCAAAAAGTCTCCTCAATCCTGGTCTAGAGTACCTCACAGAAAATCACCGGGCGAATGGTGATGCTCGCCTACTGGCGCCTCGCCTGGCTCATCGTCATCGCTGTCAGAGGAGATAACTATGAAGTTAGGATCTTCCTCTGGATCTTCTTCTTCCTCGTCCTCTTCAACTGCCGGAGTGATAGCAGAGGAACCACTGCTGGCCACAGGAACCATAAAAGGATAGCTACCAAACAAAATACAGTCTGGAGAAGGAGGCGGCACCTCCATGATCTGATCATACTCATGTCCCTGCTGCTCATCAAAGACAGGAGGCTCGATCGGCTTAGGTAAAGGATCAAGCTCGGGTGGTAACACAGGAACACCCCACTCATCAAGGACAAAAGGTGCAGGAGGTGCCTCATGGATATGCTGGGCAGGTATAGGCTCATCAGGTAGAGGAGGTTCAGGTGGAGGAGGATAGTCAGGTGGAGGTGGCATCTGCTCCTCAGGATGAGGTATCCCAGCTCCGCCGGGGTGTAACCAAGATAAAGGAAAGTCATAGGGTGCATCAGGATTAAAGTATGCTGTCCTAATAGGGTACTGGAAAGGTCTACCACGAACTACATAATTACGGATACGAGGTACCGCACAGTAGATGTAATACTCGCCATGCACCGGGTCCTCGTGGATGTACGGTGGATCAATCTCGTAGAATAGGACTCCCGTGTCCATCTGTAGAGGTGTAAGGGATAAGAACTGGGGAGTTCGTAGTAAGGTCGGGGTTTATAGTTAAGTTCATTTATAATGTCCGTGGTCATAGAAGTATAAATAAATGTAGAGTAATATGTACATAACAGCAACATAAACTAACACATGAACAAGAGAGAAAATAGGAAATAAATGCACATTCACACATTAATATGCAATCACACAGTTATGCTCAAACAAACAAGGAATAGAACAAGAACACAAGAAGATAAGCAATAAATAATGCACAAACAAGTATGATGCATGTCTGTCCTTACTGCAGGTAATGAGCTCATTTGTCGGTTTCGACCCGCACCCGACGCAATCCGACCCTCCAAGTCAGATAAGGCCTTCCCAGAACTTAATCCTAGATTAAGTACCACATACCCTCTACCAAGTGCTCTCGACTTGCAGGGCTGGTATTTGCTCAGGTCTCAATATACCGCAGGTATGCAAGTCAGGCCTCTACCAAGCATTCAGCTTGCAGGGCTGGTATTACTCTACCGCAGCCTGTCTGGGAAGCAACATCACAATACGGGCGTCCCCGCACAACATTCACAAGCATTGCCCGAAGGCTCATAATTCACATATAACCATACTCTCCATCACTTAGCAATCATCATAAATCAAGCATTACAACATCACAGAAAGCTCATTTTACAATTCTATGTTTACTCTGTAAGGTCAGGTACACAGCTATATCACGTTTAACTCCTTTTCTTTTTAACTTAAACACAGATTTCAAAATCTTGTTTCTTTACCTCATATATCTCTATATCTTCTCTTATACCTCTTCTTAGGTGTTTAGTAAAGGAATTTAGAGAATTCTGGACTCAAATCTGCCTTCCTGAGGCTTTCAGGGAAAACTGTCTTTTTATCAATATTTTATTATTATTAATAAAATAATATTATTATTAAAATAATATTATTAATAAAATAATATATTAATATTTTATTATTAAAATAATAATATTTTATTTAACTTTCAAAAATTGCATTTTGACCCCAGACTTCTTGGAAATTGCACTTTGACCCCTATAACTTTTAATATTTGCACTTTAGCCCCTTAACTTTTGATTAATTAATTTTCAATCCCAAATTTTTTAATAATTGCATTTTGACCCCAAAACTCCTTGAATACACATTTTCATGTTCTTCCAAAAACCAAAAACATTTTTTTTCAAAAGTTCATCAGATTTCTGCTTGATTTTCAGCTAGTTTTTCAATCTTTTCGGAAACCGATTTGAACCCGATTTTTATCAAACCAAAGAGAAACTTTTCAGCCATCAAATACACATCAAATAAGCATCAAAAATCATGATTTCCATGGCTAGAATGTCACGTTTTCTAGCAGCACCAACAGCCACTTCAAAACCATCATAAACATGATTTTCAAGCATTAAACAACAAGTTTCCATGATCAATCCATCACACAAACACCCAAAATCAAATCTCAAGCAACAAGATCTGGTTTAACACTTCAAGAACACAGCCAATCATTGATTAATTTACCAAACCTTACCTCCTTTGCTGCTGTCCGAGATTGCACCAAAAACAAGCTTCCAGAAGCACTTTTACGCCTATTTTAACATCAAAAACAACTTTAGAATCTTATGAACCATGAAGCCTGAAGCTTCATGATGATGAAAATAATGTTTTCCTCACCTTAAGGTAACTAGAAATCACGTTTTCTTGGAGCTTTTGGTGATTGAATAAGAGATCCTAAGAAAGAACATGAAGAAAACATCATTAACTTAAGGAACCACCATGGCCGAATCTTCAAGGAGGAGGAGCAGCCTTCATACCTTGATTTACTCCATGAAAAGTGACATAGAAATGAAGAGGAGGAAGAGGTGAACACTTTGGTAAGATTAGATTTTTGATAGGGGTTTCGGTTTGAGAAAGAACGGAGAAAGTAGCTCAGGTGTTCATGGAAGCTTCATGGTTTTCTTTCATGGTGTTCTAAGCTTTTCCAAGAACAAAAATGATAGCCAAGCTGTCCTAGGGAGGCCGTGGCTTTTGGATGATGATTATCCAAAAGTTACTTGTCAAAATATCTCAGAAAAGGATAATTACTAAAGCTAGATGTATTAGAACTTAAGTAATTACACTACTAATGGATAAACATTAAGTTACTTAGTGTAAATGACACTAGTAACTGGATAATCATAAGAATAAAAGATATATGATGAAGCATTAGCAGTGCTAAGTTCATCTAAGAATGCCGGTATTATCCGTTACCGGTAGATTTCAAGCTCAGTTATTATATTACTAAACATAGATCAACATTAATCACAGTAGAGAAGATAATAATATAATATTCTGAATAAAATAATAATATATGAATATTATATTAATATAATTTTTCTCTCGAAATTCGTGACTGGCTCGTCACATAGAGACTAACCACGGAAATCAGAATTTTGAAATTCGGGCCCGAAGTGGCTTAAAAACGTAACTCTTCGCGACATGCCTACTTAGATTAGGAGAGGTGTCCTGTGCAATCAAGCTGCTGACTCAGCAGCTTGATGACGCAGCACCTGTGCAGTGGAGGTGCTTATATGCATAGAAATTCCTAAAAATTCTGTAAAAATTCCGTTTGATCCCGAAAAAGCGTCGTTTCTTCGGGGCTAGGCCATTACACGCGGTCGCGTGGGAGGCCATTATTCCCATATGACGCGGTCGCGTCGGCGATGCAGTCGCGTGGGGTGATTTGTGCCATTGGCACGCCTCCAGCCCTGCTCCTGCGTAACTCTCTATTCAATTTTCTTTCTTCCCAATGCACTGGGGACAGCGCGACGCAGACGCGTGGGCGACGCGGTCACGTCGCATGCGATTTTTTTTTATGCATTATGCAGAGTGCAAAATGATATGGATGTTATGAGTAATTCCAGGTTCAATGAAATAAAATAAAATAAACTCAAAAAATAAATAAAACTAACTAAAAATGAAAAAGGGACGATCATACCATGGTGGGTTGTCTCCCACCTAGCACTTTTAGTTAGATTCCTTAAGTTGGACATTTGGTGAGCTCCCTGTTATGGTGGCTTATGCTTGTATTCATCCAGGAATCCCCACCAATGTTTGTAGCTCCAGTAACCTCCGGGGTCCCAAACTAAGCATGTAAAGCCCTTAAGAAGCTTCAAACAGATTCTTAGGCTCCCGGGGTAACAAGTGTCAGAGCAGATTCCAGGATCCCAAATCTTGCTTTTACACCCATCCATGTCGGGATCTGTATTTTTCCAACTGGGTGATAAGTAATTTGAATTCTCACTGCAGCTACCAAACAGCGTCCTAGACCCATTCAGTTGAGCTTTACACCAACCTTTGCATTTAAACTTTGAGTATGCAACCATGTTGAACCTTGTTGGACAACTCCAACCACTAACCATCTTCCTCTTACTCTCTATGCCACAAAGAGCTCTAAGTTGACCATCCGTCTCCAGTAGCTCATATTCAAGTGGAATTAGAAAGCTAAGGGATATGAATTTTACCCACTTGAATGTTGTGAAGGATGATAGTAACTTAGGGGGAGGTATTTCTAATGAAATTGCAAGCTCCACTCCCTTGTGCTCTTCTCTGACAACTTCCACCTCCTTGTAAGCTTCTTCAATTTCAACCTCTTCCAAGTCTTCAACCAGGGTATGCCTTGGAGGTTGTACACCCTCCTCAACATCAAATGCAACCGTCTTGGAAGGAGGCTCTATGTCTTGACTTTCCCATGGAGGTTCAGCATCTCGCAAGTCTTCAACCACTTTTTCCTCTTTAATAATTACTGCTTTGTCCAGTAGTTTTAATATAAAATCGTACTCATCATTCATGATTTGCTTTCCATGACAACTCCTTTCAATTGTTCTTTCATCTTCAAGGGTATTTACTACCTTCACCTTTAGGGCCTCCTCTAGCTCCTTATGAAGTATGGATTCGCGAAGATGATCCCTTCTCTCTTGTTCCATGTCAATAGCATCATTGGGATCATGTTGCTCTTGGATTGATGGATGTGGGTGCTCTTCCATGGATGGTGGTGATGGGATAGTGAAATCATTCTGTGGTTGAAAAGGAAGTGCACTAGAGCTTGAGGGTTGATTGTTGAAGGTATTTGGTGGTCTGATTTGGGCGACGAGAGCTTGTATAGTAGAGTTTAGATTGGCAAGTGCTTTCTCCATGTAGGTTTGGGGTGGATCTATGTATAGTTCATTTAGTTCATAAGGTGGTTGGTATGACGGATGTGGGTTAGGGTCATATGGAGGTGAATGGTGGAAAGGGGCTTGTGAGTATGGTGGTCCAAAGTCATGTTGAGGAAAGGGTTCATAGGCATATGGTGGTGGTTGTTGATAGTCCACTGGAGGTGGTTGTTGCCATGAGGGTTGATCAAATCCTTGTGGCTCCTCCCATCTTTGATTGTTCCAACCTTGATGCCTGTTCTCATTGTAATTTCTTCTTCCTGCAACATAATTGTAACCAGACTCATAGCCAAAGGGGTGAGAGTTCATAGTAGCAAAATAAAAATTAAAAATGAAAATAAAAATAAATTTAAATTAAAAGGTTATTTAAATTTTGAATTTTAAAAATTTTTAAATTTGAATTTTGAAATTTGATTTTTGAAATAAGATAAGATAAGATAAAAATTTTAAAAATAAAAATCTGAAATTTTTTTTTTCGAAAAAAATTAATTAAAAATATTTTTGAATTTAATGAGGAAAGAGAAAAACAATAAAATGATACCAAATTTCAAATTTTTAGATCAAAACCAAGAAAACAACTAAGAACAGCTTGAAGGTCAAGATGAACGCGAAGAACAACTTGAAGATCAAGATGAACATTAAGAATAAATTTTTGAAATTTTTTTTTTATAACTAAATAAAAACCAATAACCTCTTAATTTATGAAAAAGCAAAAATAAAAACAAAAATAAAAACAAATAAACAAACAAAAAGCAAAAAATATTTACAATAACCAATAATAAGGCACACGTTTGTAATTCCCCGGCAACGGCGCCATTTTGATGAGAGAACTTTTGCGTGGTCTAGAAATTGCGGATAAATCCTCGTTGCAAGTATAGTTTCTAAACCTTCAAAAGTCCTTTCATACAAACGTTTTAGTTGTCACAAGTAACAAACCCCTTTTAAAATTGATAACCGAGTATTTAAACCTTGGGTCGTCTTCTCAAGGAATTGCAGGGAGGTATGTTCTTATTATTGGTTATGAGTTTGTAAACTGGGGGATGTTGAGTTTGGGCAATGGGCACAGGTATATTCAAATAACAAATAAAATAAATAAATAACTGTAAAATAAACTTTTGGCAAGGTATGAGAAATTGGAAGTCCAGTCTAGTTATCCTTATCAATGATGATGAAAACTGAATCTTAATTCCACTTAGTTAACCTTTGCTATAAAAAGGGAAGGTCAATCGACTAATTAGTTAGATCTTTGAATCCTAGTTAATTCCTAAGAAAAGATTGGGATTATTGAAGATCAATTCAATTAGCAAGATAACAATTAACAATTATGCTGTTGAATTGGATAACTCCTGAGTTACTGATTTCTTAACCAAAACCAAAAGGGGAAAAGTAAATCTACTGGAATAAAAATGTCTTCAGATGGGAAGCAGTAATCATGTAAATAAAAGAAAGCAATCATGAATTGAAATATCTCAAATAACATTAATTAAGAAAACTATATGTAACATGGAAGAGTTCATAAATTAAACAAAAATAAAGAACCTGGGATTGAGAGCCACTCCTAAAACTAAGAGAAGTCCTAAATCCTTATCCTAAGAGAGAGGAGAGAACCTCTCTCTCTAAAAACTACATCTACTCCTAAAATTGTGAATATGAAAGCCTCCCTATAAATGAATGGATTTTCCCACTTTATAACCTCTATTCTGTGTTTTCTGGGCCGCAAACTGGGTCGAAAAAAGCCCAGAAATCGCTGGAGAAGAATTCAAACACGCTGATTTCTGTCACTGCGACGCGGCCGCATGGAGCACGCGGTCGCGCCGCCTAGCTTCAGGGCAACTATGGCATATTATATATCAAATCGAAGCCCCAGACGGTAGCTTTCCAACGCAACTGAAACCGCATCGTTTGGACCTCTGTAGCTAAAGTTATAGCCGTTTGAGTGCGAAGAGGTCAGGCTGGACAGCTTAGCAATTTCTCCAACTTCTTGTATTCCTTCCACTTTTGCATGCTTCTTTTCCATCCTCCAAGTCATTCCTGCCCTATAATCTCTGAAAGCACTTAACACACATATCAAGGCATCTAATGGTAATAAGAGAGGATTAATAATAAACAATTATAAGATCAAAGAAGCATGTTTTCAATCATAGCACAAAATCAGGAAGGAAATATAAAACCATGCAAATATTATGAATAAGTGGGTAAAGAGTTGATAAAATCCACTCAATTGAGCACAAGATAAACCATAAAATAGTGGTTTATCTGTGCTCAACAAACTAAATCACTAAAACAGAATATCATAACCAAACCTACAAACTAGGACTTATCCACTAACGGGTAAAAACAACTCCTATAAGACCGAGCTAATATCCTCGGTTAAGGACTAGGTTCTATCACTCTCAATCTTCTACTCTTTACTTTAAACTCATTCACTGAGAATCATTACTGACTTGAGCGTCAGAGTATCTTGTGCAGGTATTTCCGCCGCGATGTTTGATCTTGGCCGACGTCAAGCTCTTCCTCTTTGTTGGCAACTTGCTCGGAAGCGCTCAAAGCTCGGCCTCCCTAGTGTTCGGACGAACCACTAGGTATATGGATGATTATTTTCATTCTAAACCGACGACTTAATGGAGAAGAAGCTCAGCGGCTGGCTAATGAGAGAGGGACTGATGGTGCAATGAGGATTTCGGGAGGGGGGTATGCGACGGGCTAATGAGAGAGGGACTGATGGTGCAATGAGGATTTCAGGAGGGGGTATGCGATGCCAAAAAAGTTAGAAGGTAGATGGTTAAATTGTAAAAGGTGAAAGTAGAATTTTTGAAAAGGTAATTTGTGATGGACTATTTTTTTTTCACCTTATATGGGTTGGGAGTTTAGCCAGCCCATTGTTCACATTATTCACAATTTCTGTTATTTATCTCATGAAATTGTTGGACTAATGTAGAGACTCCGATTCTTCGCTCTTCTAGGGAAATAGTGTACTGTTTCAAATTCTCGTACTCTCGCTCTTCATTCTTTTAGAAAACTTGTTTCCATATTGTTTTAAAATGAATTATAAAAAAGAGTATTGGTTGCTTAAATATAACAGAAAAGGGAGCGAGTTGGTTGACACAAGTAGTGAAACCGTAAAACATGAAAAATTGAAAAATATAAAAAACGCAAACAATTTCTGTAACTATTTCTATATTTGATTTTTTTTTTCAAATTTAATAATGTAACTACAACATTTGTTAATATTCTATTCAATTTAAATAGTAATAAAATATATTGATTTTTATTTTTTAAATCAATTAAAATTAAATTATTAATATTTATATTATTTTAAAAAATTATACTTTTATACCTATAAAAATTATATTTTTATACTTACAAACATATATTTTGTTTATAGTGTAAACGAGATAGATAGAGTACGTTAATTTCTATGTATCAGTGATACACAGTAAAAAATTTGTCTTGTCTCATCTTACACAGTAAACAAGATAATATTCATAATTACTTTATTTATACTGTAAAAAAAAATAAGTAATATGATGCAAAAACATAAATTATATTTAAATTATCTATATTAATAAATAAATATTTATTTAAAAAATTTTTAAAAATAATTTTAAAATTAATTAATAAGAAATAAAAATAAAAAACAGTTATCTTCAAAGAGAGACGTACATAGAGGTGGCCAACATCATTTCTTCCATCATTTCTTGAATTCCTGTTAAGAATAAGAGCGGTCGTTGGTATATATAGCTTTTGCAGTGAAAGCGAGGGTGTTGGGCTTTCAAAGAGTGTTGTTTTGAGGTCATGAAAAGTAGAGAAAGCAGAGGAAAAAAGATGCGGCGTTTCTCGTTTTCCTCTCATGTGCTTCACTTTCTCCTGCCTTTTTCTTATTTTTATTTTTTTTCTTTTTAATTTAGTAAATTTTGGGTTTACGTGATTAAAAACCAAAAAAAAAAGAACAAAAAAATGATATATGCTCTAAGCAAGTAAGAATGTTTAATTTATTCGTCTATTTAAATAAATATTAAAAATTTAATTTAATTTTGTATATATAACAATTAATTAAACAATTTTAAAATTTTAAATAGACCTCAAATTTATAACAGATTAATCTTTATATTCTTAATTTACTAGACCGAGAGATACTATGGTATATATATACTCCAAGCAAGTATTCACGTGTTTTGTGAGCTTTAGATTGCTCCACTGAATTGATGTCTCGGTTAAAAGTTTAAATAGGTAAACTATACCCATTTTTCTTTCAAATTATGCGATATTATAAACAGTAATCAACAGAGATCAATATCATGTTCATGAACGAGAGCAGTGCTATTTTATAAATCGAAAATTATTAATCATCATACGATTTAAGTTTTAAAGTGATTGATGTATATATTTCTATATTTTTTTTGTAAAGATGTTTAAAACCAAATCAACTGAAAAAAAAACGAACATATGAACATTTGACAACTTTATCTTGTTCATATCTTTACTAGTGACTTAATCATTATTCATAAAACCATAATAATAGAAAGTTAAGGATAAATATTCAATGATAGAGGAATGATTAATTTTCTCAAGAAGGAAGAGCTATTCTCCCTATACGTTGCATCTTACCTTTTGAATTGGATGTTTATTTTGGTTCATTTATAAGTATAATGTTCGGAAGTTAATGGTAAGAGAATTATATAGAGGAAACAAATTTCTTGCTCCTTGAAGAACTTACTCAAGGTGGCAGATATGAACAAGACCATGAAAGAGAGAGAGGGAGAGAAACTATAATATTTTTCTAACAAAAAGGAAGGATACTGAACAGTGCAATTAACTACTTTATTACGCTGGATTAATGTGATTGGAGCCTCTCCCTATTATCTATACCTACCATTCTTTCTGTTGGTATACTTGTATGAGGGCCCTTGTCTTTTGGGGACATGCTGTATTGTAGTGTCTGCTTGCTCAGAAGTAAGTCACTGTGAGTAGTTGGACCCATCTCTATTTGTTTCATGACGCTTAAATAAATCTCTCTTTTTTTATTCATGATTGGAATATTCACTGTCAATAATATTGACTAATTTTTTATTGACTTGTAGATATTTTGATGTGTAAAATAGTTCATCCGAAATTTTAAAGGTTTTTTCATGCAAAATGACAAAGCGAAAATTGAACCTTTTTTGTTTAATTAAGAATAGATGATCCCATTCTGTTGAAGATCGGGATAGGCACAACAACAAAACACATTTCTGTGTTTGACACGTGTCAGTGATTTACATTAAATACATCTATACAACACATGTTATGCGCACATTAATTCTTTGTTTAATTGCTTATTTTTTCTTTTTGAAGTTCATTGATACTTCTAATACGATTTAGATAGATATATAATTAATGTTACGTTAATATGACGCAAACTGTTAACACGAATTGTTTGACCGTACCATTAGTTTACTTTAAATATTAATAGTTTATAGTCACCCAAAAAAATATTAATAGTTTATAATTACTTAATTACCATCTATATATAATGTATATCAATATATCTTACCATTTTAAAAATTGCGTTTATATAATATGTAGTGGCGTATCATATATCAATATCAGTTTTAGTGCTAAATAACTTTGAGATTAAATTAAATCTAATAATCTAAATGCGTCCAATTTTAAATCCATGATGGATTTCAAGTGTGTCTTCCACGTTCTTTCTTCGTTCCACTCACAAATTAATAGAACTTTGATTCTGAATTCCTTCCTTCTCTCTACTCTCTCTCTCTATATATATGAAGTAAAAAGGAATATTAGGGGTCAACAA
The DNA here is from genome assembly GCF_003086295.3 of Arachis hypogaea. Classification (NCBI taxonomy): domain Eukaryota; kingdom Viridiplantae; phylum Streptophyta; class Magnoliopsida; order Fabales; family Fabaceae; genus Arachis; species Arachis hypogaea. The sequence goes on from NC_092055.1 coordinate 78,712,609, forward strand.
TTTTTGTAATTTTTAGTCATTAATAATATTTTAATGGTATGAAATTTCATCTAATAATATAAAATTATTTACTTTTTTTTTTACTGGTTATATACTGACTAAAATTTAATAAAGTTGCTGTCCCTAAACTTTTTCTAAAGTAAAATCCACCATGTCTTTTTAATCATCTTGGTGTTAGGCTCCAAGTCATCATCACTATCACGTAGTCGAATATGTGCAGCATTAAATTATTACTATTGTTTATAGTCTGGTCTAAATTCATAAAAGTCAGGCTCAATAAAAATAAAAAGTCCAATCAAAGAGGTAATCTTTACCGTATACCCGACCTCTTTAAAGAGGTCGGACACAACAAAGGGAGCTCAGCTCTACTTATCCAAGCAAATAACTGCCTCCAGGAATCTCTCTAACTATCTCTATCTTTTCTGAAAGATAGATTCTAACAAACTCTTAAGATAAAGGAACGGTTATCCATCAATAAAGGTGGAACTATTCCAACAAAAGTGGTTATCAACTCTACTATAAATACACTGACACCTCTTAGGTATATTCATGTTATAATCTACTAAAACTTGTCTAAAGTCCTTGCAAATTTAAACTTCGGAGTCTCTTACAGGTACCACCCTCCACCTTCTCATGAGGAATTCGGACGGCGGCACCCGGCACAAGAACAAATTGGTCGCTGCCTCATAAGGAGTCTGGACCTTATGTTTAGGCCAAAATCATCGTTTTAGGTAACCTCGGAACATTGACGCTATGTCGAGGACCTGAAGTTTGACCCTTGACCATGGTGGATAATCTATACGAAGACGGCCACACGGCATGATGGACTAGGTCTGGTCCATGGCCATGATGGATAATCTGCCCCCACATCCCACCGAGCTACTAGGTCTGGTCCATGGCCATGATGGACGACTAGAGCAGCTTGAACAAGAAGTTGAACGACAATGGAAAGTAGAACGAGAACTACGAAGGGAGGTGCAGTGACGATAGGAGCTGGAAGAAAAACTCTTAAGATTGGAAGCTGACCTCCGAAGGTGGAGCAATCAACATATCGGGAAGAAATCCCTCTAGAGGGAGAAGATCCGTTTGTAGAAGAGATCATGCAGGCTAAAGTTCCATAGAATTTCAAAACCCCCAATATGGATCCCTAGGACGGAACGACCGATCCAAGGCACCATCTCAGCAATTTCAAAAGTCGGATGCACCTAGTGATGCGTGAGCGTCTTTCCTATCTGTTCCTAGTGAATTTGCATTCAAATTGTTGAGTTTAATCAAGATTAATTATCTTTAGCCACTATGAATGCTACTTGAGTTGTTTGCAATTTCTGTTTATTTCAGGTAGCATTCAAATGGATTTGACAGAGTTTTGTAGCAGAAAAGAAGAAGCGAATGATGCTGTCAACCCTGACCTCCTTGCACTCAACAAAATAATTGAGTTACAGAGGTCTAATGACGTGATTTAGAAGCATTGAAAAGCTAACTTTAGAGCTCTAATTTATTAGTAACATTTCTTATTTCGTTCGCCTTCACGGCCACTTGAATACTTCAAGTTTGGCGCCACACTCAAGTTTTCAAGAAGAATGCATGCTGGTTGCTGAAGCCAACTGAGATACCTCTAGTTTGGTGCTAGCTAAGAAGAATTGGAGAACGCATACTGACTTGCTGAAGCCAAACTTGAGATTTCTCAAGTTTGGCGCCAACAAAGAAAACTCCAAGGAATGCTTACGGATCAATTGAAGCCAAACTTGAGGTTACTCAAGTTTGGCGCCACCTTTAGCATATCAAGTGGTCCCCATTCATCCAAGACATGATGCACGAAGAGTTATTTTAATTTTGATTTAAACTTTATTTTTATTTTAAAATAGAAAAGATATTATTAGTTTTAGGAAATATAATTTACATGAATTAGGATTAGATATAAAAGGGAAAAGAATCATCCCTTCGGGGGATTCTTCTCTTCTACTTCATTTCGCACTTTACAGTTTTAGAGATCCTAGTTTTCTCTCTGAACCATGAGCAGCTAAACCTCCACTGTTAAGGTTAGGAGCTCTGGTCTATTGTATGGATTGATACTTTTTTTCTATTTTAATTCATTATGATTTCATTTCAGAATTGTTTTTTCTTTTCTTATGATTTGGTGGACGGAATAACCCTTGTTCTAATTGGTTTTGTATATTGAAAAAGATCTTACTGAACAAATCTGAAATAATTTCTCCTAAATTTCTAATTTCTGGACTTAACGGATACGTGACATTAATCCTTTTATTTGGGTAATTAGGTTTCTATGGCATATAAATAGAATTGAACTTCACATCTATGTATTAATGACCAAGAATTGGCGATTGATGAAGGTTAGAGGAGACTAAAAGGTCTAGGATTAGGGTATCACATATGTTGCCATGAAGAATTGAATGATTAAATAGTTAGTAAAAGTATCAGAAGAAGATCTCTGAAGTTCTTGAAACGTCTGCTCTCTGATTTTCTGAAATATTGTTTCTTTTTCTGTTTGTCTAACTAAGTAAATCACTTAACCATTGTTGCTTAGTCCATCAATCCTTGTAGGATCAACCCTCATTCACTTGAGGTACTACTTGGTACGACCCGGTGCAGTTGCCGGTTAGTTTGTGAGTTATAAATTTTGCACTACCTAGCCAATGCCTCTGATTCTACTCGTTGCAAAGCATTCCGACGACTTTGACAAAAGCCGCGATGAAGTTATTCGACAACTTACCACCCAGATGGTGACTTGTTTTAACGATCTGGCAAGGAAGTTCCTTAGCAGATACTCAATTCAGAAGGATAAGGTAAAACATGCCCCAAGTTTACTGGGAATTAAGCAAGAGGTTGGGGAGACACTCTGAGATTACATGGAAAGATTCAACAAAGCATGTTTGGAGATTCAAAACCTACCTACTGAAGCAGTGATAATGTGATTGGTTAACGGCATTAAGGAAGGGCCATTTTCTCAATCCATATCCAACCGACATCCGGCTTCCTTATACGTACAAGAACGGGCAGATAAATATATCAATATGGAAGAAAATCCCGACTTAGAGAACCTCTCCTAAGGCCGAGCCTTCTTTATCCACCTCAGGAAAAAGAGAAAGAAGATAAGAAGAAAGAAGAATACAACTCGGAAAACCTTCGAAGGTATCACAACTATACTCCCTTCTAGTTCTCTCTTATAGATGTTTGCAGATAGATATGCCATACGGAGAAGCTTCCACCTCCACATCGATTAAGCATAAAAGGGCAAAAATTCGGAAAGAATACTGTGAGTACCACAAACTCTATGGACATTCTACTAACGATTGTTATGACTTAAAGGTCATAGAAAAGTTGGCTAGAGAAGGTCGACTAGACAAATACTTGGCAGATAGGTCGGACGAGCAGAGGAAGAGAAAGAGAGATGAAGAAGGCATATCAAAGAATGTACCAAGTTGAAGAAGATAGCAGATCTCTAAA